>NC_136975.1:24728893-24826393 GCF_032717465.1 Coenobita brevimanus
AAACTATGAATTAATTGGAAGAAAAAACACCAAAAATAGGAACCGGCAAAAAGGGAAATTACATGTCCATCTAATATACTACAGCAGTAGCCGTGTGTGTGTGTGTGTGTGTGTGTGTGTGTGTGTGTGTGTGTGTGTGGTCTTACCTAATTGTTCTTACCTAATTGTATCTTTACAGGAATGAGTCAAGCTCGTACTGTCCCGTGTTTTAAACCATATTTATCGAACATATCCTTAAATTTGTGAATTCTTTTGGCACACACTATATCATTCGGTAGTGCATTCCACTGATCAATTGCTCTGTTTGGGAAACTGAATTTCCTCACGTCTTTATCACCTCTCTTCTTATGCAGTTTTTTGCGGTGTCCTCTTGCTGATGCTTCTTCATATGTTAATTAATCATTTATGTCTATTTTCTCCTTCCCTGATATGCATTCATATAGCATTATCACGTCACCTCTTTTCCTTCTCTCCTGTAGTGTTGGTAGATTCAGTTTATTTAGTCTTTCTTCGTAGCTTAGATCCCTTTAGCTTGGTATCTATCTTGTAGCGGCCCTTTGAACTTTTTCAATCTTGTCTATGTGTTTTTTGAGATGAGGACTCCAGACTACTGGTCTGATGAATGAAGTTATTATCCTTCTTAGCATGTCTTCATTTATGTATGTGAATGCTATTCTCATATTTGTAAGCAGTGTATAATGTTCCGTACCTTCTCACTGATGTGGTCAGCCGGAGATAGTCTGTTATTGATAATCACACCTAGGTCCTTCTCTCTTTCTGATGTGTGTAGGGTTTTATTTCCTAACGTATAATCCCAATCAGGTCTTTTTCCACTTTTACCAAACTTGATTACATGACACTTGTCCACACTGAATTCCATTTGCCATGTATTACTCCATTCATGAAGTTTATTTAATTCTTCTTGTAGCTCTTTACAAGGGTCTGTGTTAGTAATTCTCCTTTGTATTTTTGCATCATCTGCAAACATATTTAGATAGCTTTCATTTCCAGTGTTACTGTCTACATCATTTATATACACATAAAAACATGATTGGTGCCAGCATTGAGCCCTGTGGTACTCCACTAGTCACTTCTTTCCATGATGAGTAGTTTCCCCTTAGTACTGTTCTCATTTCTCTTTTTATGAGAAAATCTTGCATCCAACAAAACAGTTTGCCTCGAATTCCTCCTTGATGGTACAGTTTCCATAAAAGTCTTTGGTGTGGTACTGTGTCAAATGCTTTCTTGAAATCTAAATAGATACTGTCCACCCATCCTTCTCTTTCCTGTATTGTGTCTGTTACTCTGTCATAATAGCTCAACAGATTAGTAATACATGATTTTCCTTTTCTGAAACCAAACTGTCTTTCTGTTATCATATTGTGTTCTTCTAGATGATTTACCCAAGCTTTTCTTATAATACCTTGCTTACAACACTGGTCAGTGATACTGGTCGGTAGTTGAGTGGATTTTGTCTATTCCCTTTCTTGAATAAGGGGACAATATTTGCTTTCTTCCATATATCAGGTAGAGTACCTTAACTCAAGGATTTCTTGAAAATTAAAAATAATAGTTTACTTAACTCCTTTGCACATTCTCATAGCACCCAACATGAAATTTCATCAGGACCATTTGCTTTTCCTCTGTCTAATTTACTTAACTCCTCCTGTATTACTTTTTCTGATATTTGTATATCTGGTAGTATGTGTGGACATGCATGTTCCACATAGTCCCTCTCAAAATTTTTTTCTTCTGTAAAATCTGATTGGAAATTCTTATTTAGTGCTTCACAAATATCTTTCTCTTGTGCATAGGTGATTCCCTCGTCCGTAATGGATTGTATTATATCTTTTACTTTGGTTTTGCTTCTGATGTAGCTGTAAAATAGCTTCAGTTGATCACTGCTTTTATTTATGATATCCTCCTAAAACTGTTTTTGGGCTTCTCTCCTTATTCATGTATAATCATTTCTTGCCTGTTTGTACTGTAATATTATATGCCCTTTCACTATTGTGTCTTCTGTATCTATTCCACAACAAATCTCTTCTTTCTTTTGTTTTTTTACATTCTGTATTGAACCATTTCTGTATTTTCTTATCTGCTTCTTTGTGCTGTGGGATGTACTTCTGGACTCCTATTTCATAAAATTCACAGAATTTTTTATATACAGCATTTAAATCTTGTCTTCTAAGCTCATTTTCCCAATCAACTTCTAAGAAATACTTCTTTAGGTCATGATAATTTCCCTTTTTATAGTTTACGCTCTTTTTGTAACTTTCATTGCTGTTAACTATGTCATATGCTATCCTGAAGTTGCAATTTAGTTCTGCATGGTCGCTTTTGCCGAATGGAGGGTGATATATTAAACTGTCAATATCATTTTCTTGCGTAGTAAATATGAGATCTAGCATTGAAGGTACATCGAGTCCTCTTTTTCTGGTGGTTTCCCCCACATGTTGCATTAGGAAAAACTCTTGCACGAGATCCAGGAGCTTTTGGTCCCAACACCTTTCTTGGCTTATTATGTTTAGAGTATTCCAATTTACATTTGTATTAATATCTCCAGTTAGTAAAATTCTTTCCAATTTCTCTTCCATTTTATGTAGTAATGCTCCTAAACTCTGAACCGTACTCTTTGCCAGGTCCTCATATTCGTCTCTTTCCCATGTGTTTGATCTGGGTGGCATGTACAAATTGGCTACAATTACTTTCCCTTCAGATGTGTTAATCTCTACTGCAATCACTTCTACTTGTGAGGGTATATCTAGTTTTTTTTCATTGACTTTTAGATTTTTCTTAGTTGATATTATAATTCTTCCTCCTTTTTTTAAGTTACTATCTCTTCTCCATATATTATATTCCTCTAAATTTAGTATATCATTTGATATCCTTGGTGTTAATTTTGTTTCAGTTAGGCATATTATATGTGGTTCATTTTCTCTAACATAATCATTCATCTCTAATAATTTAGATACCATTCCATCCACATTCCATCCACATTTGAGTACATCAACTTTATCATCTTGTTTATATACTTGTCATGACTTGGTTCTACTACCTTCCTTCTTTTTATTCCTTCCTGTTTATGTACCACTTTCGTACCTGCAATCCTAGTACTCTGTAAAAAAAAAAAAAAATGTGTTCTCTTCTGATCTTCCCTCATTTTTTGTGTTTGCTTCCTCCTCTTCTCTTTCAGTAATTCTAGTTCTTCTTGTGTTAGGCATCTTTTTATCCATACATTTTTGAACTCCTCTTTTTCCATAAGATTTTTTGCATTTTTTAGTATCTCCTCCACGGTGTTTACACTCTGGAAAGTTACCTTTAGAGGTCTTGACTTGCTTTTCTCACATTTCCCTAACCTTTTGTGTTCCTCTATGTCTTTACCACATATTTCCTGATACTTCTTTCAATAAGCTCATTACAGTTGCCATCTCCTTTTTCTCTCTTGAGATCTTGTTTTTTACTTCTTCCTCTTCTATACCAGTGATTACTATAGATTTGTTAATATCTACTAAATCTCTGACTAACTTTGGATTGTTTTGGATTATTCTTGTCACTTCCTTTTTTCTTCCACCCTTGTTTCTAAGTATTCCTTTACTTTCACCATTTCAGCATACATGGTTTCCACATCATTTTTGTAGCTTTGCACAGCTTCATTCACCTGTGTTATCTCCTCAATATCACTGTTCTGGTCTGTCAGACTGCTTACTTGCCTAATTGTCTCTGTATCATTTTTGAACTCTTCCATAAAACTCTCGTGGTTGACTACTATACTTGCCATTTCACTCATTTTCCTCCTAAGTGTACTCAATTCCACTGTTAGTTCACATATGGTTGTGTCTTTCTTGTTGACCTCCCTTCCTAGTTTTTCTATTTCTTCCTTTTGCAAGTGCATCTGCTTCTTTATTTCATCAATTTCATTCTGGAAAGCCATCTCCAGTCTGTGTACACACTCTACCAGTTTATTGTGAGTCTCCATTTCAGCCAGTTCTTGGTAGAAATCATCATCTTGCTTTCTACCTTTATCCCTTTGCTTTTCTAAATTTGGTTTACTAAAGTATGTGGCCATTTTGGCATACTAAAAGCACAGAGTACTTACATTCCCTGGGGCAGTTGTAGTCTAAACAAACAATCAGCTGATTGAGCGCATTCTTTCGCTACTCGGTTCTCTTTCCTGTTTGAACAAGTCTTGTTTAAACTTTTTTTTTTTTTTAATGATAAAAAACCATTTAGTCTAACCTGGTACAGAGCTTGACTCATATAAAGATACTAATTTAGGTAATGCCACTGGCCGTGCGGCTCAGTATGAAGCGCTGTCGGCCCACGTCTGCTCTCCTTGGTAGCTCCTGTGTGTGTGTGTGTGTGTGTGTGTGTGTGTGTGTGTGTGTATTTTGGGCAGTCAAAACTACACATTCAAATCGCACCAAAATTGGCACTAAAATCGCAAAAAATTCGCTAATGAAAAAACTTGATCCCATCACGATTGAAAAACTTTTACTATATTCAATGAGCGATGAAAGCTTGACCAAAAAACGCCACTCCCGGTGCCCGGTCGGTTGCCATGGCCGAGTGGTTAATATCTCAGACCTGCGTGCAGACATCTTGGGTTCCATTCCCGAAGCTGCAAATAACATGATCAGTTAGTTAGCTGCAAAAAATCCAAGTGACAATGTTAGACTAGACCACCACAAAAACGGACCATCATGGGCCCTTCAGTGTCACCTTGATGGTCGATAGTGACAATGTGAGACTAGAACAGCACATGAATGTGACTCAGATTACTTGAAAAGATCGCAATGCACGTGCGAAGTGCATGAAACATGTGAGAAGCACAAGGAAACAAGTGCAAAGCATGAGAAAGTGAGCAGGCAGCACGAGAGCCCTCCACAAGAGCAAGTGCAAGAGGGCCTGAAGGACCCACGAGCACTTGTACTTACGATTGTCTCTCACTCAACATACTCAAAGGTGGTTTTCATTTCCCAACTTCCCAAGTGGATGCTAGGTTAGGTTTGGCTAAATTATTAGGTACAGTTAACCCTGGATAGGTATACATTTTTTTTTTTTTACTATATTAGGTAATGTGGGGTATGATGTACCCCATGGGAAAAAAATAAAACAAAAATACTTCCGTTTAAGATATTTCAAAATACTTCAATACACAAACAATTCAACCCATTATCTTTAAATAGGGCCAGAGAAGAAAAAAGTTTAATTGAAAAAAATATATATATTTTTTTAAGTTTATACAAAAATGATAAATTTTAGGTATACAAATTTGTAAATTAAATCTTGCAAAACTGAAAAGCAATATCATGATTCCTTGGGTGGCCTGCAGTAGACTGATGTTGCAACCTTCTGTATACAAAAGGAGAAAGACAGCAAATAAAAATAAAAATATCACAAGAGGGCTCAACTGAGGTTACATTATAGGTAACCTGGGGTATGACATACCCCAGTGGCTCTATACAGCAAAATCAGAGCTATGACCCCATCATCCCCATGAAGAGCATTACTAGGCAGGAAGGTAATGATATGGACAGATCTGAAGACCTAATCTTATATTTTTTAAAATTAAATTTCTGGGACTGAGGTTTCTGATACCCCACATTACCTATCTAGGGTTAAGCTAGGTGAGGTTAAGTGTAGTTAAACACTTAGGTTAGGAGTCACTTCCATCATTATGCTGACGGGTCAAATGAGTTGACAGGGAAACAATTTTAGCATGAAACGTTTTACCACACAAGAAATAATCAGAAAAATATAACAGACTGTCAGGAAGAACTGATTTGGTAAGGTGCTACTATTGTTCCTGGTAAAGCATACATTTACCAAAAGAAAAGCTTTTCTTGCACTGAAGGAATTAGTGACACATACAATGAACTAAAACTTACCTCCTCAAGGAATCGTTGTCAGTAGAGTCACTTGGCTGCACATATGATGCCTTGATCCATGGGCTGGATAGCTGACGTTGTGTTGGGAAGCAGCATGATGCACCTGATTTGTCCATCAATGCTCACGAGTTCAGAAATGCCAGGATTAGCAGGGGCATTATCAAGCAGGAGAATTGCTCTTACACGAGCTGGAGCAATATTCAGGACTTCCTGTTGAAACCTTCGCACCTCAGGGATGAAATAATTAAAGAACCAATTCCTAAAAATCACCTAGGTGAACCAGGCTTTCTTGGAGAAGTCGTGCAGAAGAGGTAGTTTATCCATGCAGGTGCAGAGACAGCATGGGCGATGAGCCTTGCCATCCACAAGTGGCTTCAACCGTTGGAGACCAGCACTTTCACAACACAACACAGACACTCGATCTTTGGAGATTCTGTGCCCAGGAACAGACTCTTCATGGCATTGAGTAAGTGAGTTCAGGGACAATAACCGGTAGAATAAACCAGTCTCGTCAGCGTTGTATACCTGGAAGAGAAGAAGACCCTCATCTTGTATAAGCTTCAGCAGTTTCTCCTAAAACATCTGAACTTGTAATGTATCTGTGTCCAGAGACTCGCTGACCACACATGAGTTTACCATTTCATGCCTTGCCTTGAAACAAGAAATCCAACTATCAGATGCCTTGAAACCCCAAATGCTGATATGGTTAGCTAGCTTCTCTGCAGCAGACTTAATCTCAGCACCCCGTACCATAACACTGACACTCCGTTGCTGAACAAGCCACGTATACGCTGCTTCTTATGACGATCATCCACTGCAATTTTCATGGTTTTCCTGGCAGCCGAAGACCCACTAACTTTACAGTTTGCTTGCCTATTCCATAAAACTATAAGCAGTGCTTGATACTCCTGCCTGATACATGTTTTTTAATCATTTCCAGCTTCTGTTACAGCATCAGGACAGTTCTTTTCCTATTTGTTGGTGGTGGAGCCATGGATATAATGATAAAGGCATCACCAACATCACAAATATAAAAATAAACTATGGCTATAGTGGTAGATCAGCAGGGGTAACAGGTGAACTTGCCATGGTGAATGTCGCACATATGAGTGACCAAGTCAGGCAAGGCAGGTTGTGAGCAGGTGTGGGTGGGGGGTAGACTCACACTCGTTTACTCGTAGCTCACTTGCTAGCAACAGCAGTGCTTTCTGTTTTAACTGGAGTTATTGTACAGATAATTTTATGAATTATTGTACCACTGAATCATTCAGTCACGGCCTGAATATTCTGAAAACTGGATAATCCGAGCCTGGATAATTGAGCTTTCACTGTACATATACATATGTATGTATGTATGAATATAAATTAGTGTGATCTTTTTTACTAAATAGGAAAATTAATTCTGGAATATTTTGTTTCCTGGAAGAGTATGACGTGAGTTTAGCTGTAAACTCTTGAGACACTAATTTTTAGCTGCATTGGACGGTATTTACTTGTGTCTCATCTTTTCAGAAACTTGAGCCTAACCTCCTTGTGCATGATGATGCAAAACAAGTCAATGTCCTTGCAACCTGAAGAGTAACTGATGACGCACTATGCTGCAACTTCCCTACAAATGATCATAGAAATTTTACATGGGGCCGAAAGTGCATCAAATTTTGGTGAGTCAAAGGTGAAGGTGGCCAGGTTTGAAGGAATTACATGGCAACACTCACAAGCCTGTCACAAGGACAAGTGGCATATTTGTACCTCAGTGGTTTAGGAAGTGGAGAGATGGTATGGGGCAAAAGGGTTTAAGGGTAAATGCAGATAAAACAAAAGTGATGATATCTAGGGTTGGTGGCGGTACTGTCAAAGACGAGGGAGAGTGGCCATGTGCAGTTTGCCACAAGGGCGTGGGAAGTAATTCCATCTTGTGCGGTGTGTGTGATAAATGGGTGCATAAGAGATGTAGTGGTATCAGAGGTAGACTGCGAGATAATGCTGATTTTATGTGTACGGCGTGCCGGGGTGAGCAGGTGGAGATCGTCAGACGTGAAAGAATTGAACTTGCTGGTGAATCTCTTGAGTGTGTGGAAGAGTTTTGTTATTTAGGAGACATGTTGTGTGCTGGAGGTGGGGCTGGAGCTAGCTCTGTGGCTAGGGTGAGAAGTGGTTGGAAGAAGTTCAGGGAGCTCTTGCCTCTCCTGACATTGAGGGGGCTCTCCCTACGTGCTAAGGGGTCTTTGTATGCAGCGTGTGTTAGGAGTGTAATGCTGTATGGCAGTGAGACCTGGGCAGTGAAGGAGGAAGACATTCGCCGGCTCAGACGTACAGAAATGACAATGATTAGGTGGATGTGCAGTGCGTCCCTGCGTCCAAGGCCTGGAGGGGCTGGGTTTACAATGGAAGAGTTGAGAGGTAGGATGGGACTGGAGTGTATTGGTGTTGTGATGAGGAGAGGTAGATTGAGGTGGTTTGGACATGTGGAGAAGATGGGGGATGATAGTTGGGTGAGGAAGGTGAGAAGTGTTAATATTGGGGGTGGGGTTATGAGGGGTAGACCGAGAAAGACATGGGACGAGATCATTAAGTGTGACCTTAGGGTTAAGGGACTGAACAGGGAGGCTGCAATGGATCGTGCTGCATGGAGAGCCGCCATTAGGTGACCAAGGCCGACACATGCAAGCATGTTGGAGCCTTTAAAAACGAAAACGAAAACGAAGTGTTCCCTTGGCAGTCAGGCTAGGAGGGTGTGTTAGCACGCAGCTGGCCATATTATTCCTTGTTTTCTATTACATCACTCTCCATACCTTAGGTGCATTATAGTGATGGTGTGTTATACAGTATATAGTGCAGTGTGCCAGTGAAGAAGGTGTATAAGTGTTTTTTATGTGTTTTCAGAGATATCCAAATTTGAAATCCACAACCATCGTGAAAGTTCCATTTTAATAATGAAAGTAAGCATGACAGCAGGGAAAGGGTTATCCGAGGAGGAGTGCCTGAAATATATACAGGTAGGTCATGTTATATGATGAGAAACTGATGATACGACTTGGGTAGATTAGGGATTATTTTCATTATGCGATCTTGAAAATCCAATGATACGACATTCGGTCTGAGGCGAGGTGGGAGGATTCTAACTCATTCATCCCAGAAAATGCAGTCACTCCCATTTACTCTCAACATCGGAAAGAAATAGTGGGACTGCTCAGCTGTAGCATTGCCAGATGTGCGATAATTATCATTAAATGTGATATTTTGGCACACTTCACAATATGCAATAGCAAGCATGCAGTAATGCAATAACTTTCATGATTTCAGAAACTGAAAAATATTTCAGGGATTGGAAAATTATCAAGTGTACTGTAAGACTAGTAAAACAGAATTCAGTAACTTCTACAATAACCAGTATTATAATCTGGTAGGTACTTAACACGTAAACAAATTCAGTAACGTTAATTCATCCCTCTGCACATGATGACGCATTTGTCGTCATATGGGTGTGGCTGTGACAATACTTATTGATAGTTTTGGCGTCATTAAAGCATAAAAACTTTCGTCAGAGGAAAATTTTTTGGCCAATCAGCGTCATTTTTGGAGGTGTCATAGCTTCCTTGCTCCTTGTCAAAAGTAATGAGTTGGCAACTGTGGGTCCTGATTCCAGCAAGAGAGCAGACAAGTTATTCAGTACCAAATGAGCTGTGAGTGGGGAAGGTATTGCCCAGTTCTGTCCCTTTAAATTTCCAGTCTTACCCCGTCCCGGCCGTGCAACATATTTCACTATACCAGTAGTGCTTGTGTATAGTGTTTGTGCACTGTTGTGAATAGATTTGGTGTTTGCAATAGGAAATTTGGGGTTTTTGTGAAGCAATCTTGGTCGTTATCAGCCGTTGGCCCAATGAATATTGTGCTACTGTTTCTAATCAACTACACTGCCTCTACCCTGCACCAAATGTGAGTATTTAGCTGTAATAATAGTGACAGTGAATCCTGTGAATATATTGAGCATATTTAGTGTACAAAGAATTGGTGAAATACATGCAGTAGCTTAGAGGAAGGCAGGAAACTGCCCTACAGTCACGACATGAAGTGGGTACACCGTAGCTTTTTTTGCATTTTTCTCGATAACTGTGAGGCCTAAGATCACCATTTGGGTTCAAATGAAACCCAATTAAATTCTGCATAGAATGATAAAATAAAAGCATAACACTGGCGAGATAAGTCTTTTGTTAGAACTCCCCCCCAAAACAAAATCTGTTGTCCGCCAGAAATGGGTTTTACTTTTTTGCTTCTTACTAGAACACCATATCTCGTATCAAACTGGGACCTCTGGGATTCAAAAGCTAATAAAATTCTCTTTCTAATGATGGTATAACATGTAGAGATTGATTAGTAAACATTCTATTCATGGTGTTGGGAAGTGAGATGTATGCTCTTGAATGTTATTTCACAAGGCCCTAACGTTCATATAGTGTGGTTTGTGTGTGTGTGTGTGTGTGTGTGTGTGTGTGTGTGTGTGTGTGTGTTTTGCTTATCTTGTAGAACAAACATCGAAGAATAGGAATATGTGGGTTTTGTGGCAAAATAAATATGTTTGGGTGGTGAAAATAAGCCGAGAATACACATTTTTGAAGCGCGCGGTGGGCGGGAGGAGAGGGAAGAAAAGCCGGCATGTCCCACAGAACTTATTAACTTACACATGAAATGGTTAATAACTCCACATATAAATATATTAATTCTACAGAAATTACCAATTTATGTGGTGAAAAGCCCTTTATATGAGTGTGATAATTTTGATAAAAAAACATAACTTTAATGTGCCAGGTAAGATAATATGGGTTTGGGAATCTGGCAATGCTGCTCAGTTGGAGACCACCAGCTTCGCACCTCCAACACAACATTACCACCTATAGATGAGTGTTATGCATGTTTTGTTATGTTTAATTAATGGGCAGTTATGTTATTTGCATACTATTTGCTCTTTCAGGTTGCTTTTTCTAGAGTTCAGTAATATAGCCACATTTGTTGCATTTGGTATCGTAAATTTTAGCTTCAAAACTTACTTTTGTTCGGGTCCTTGAACCCAACCAATATCTTACCATTAGTTACGTGTTCCGTCATACGCATTATACGACTATGCCAAATGGAACCTAACTGCTCATATCTTCGGGACCTCCCTGTATTCAGTGAAAATGAAAGAGAGGAGGACACAGGCACAAAATCTGGGGAGAATGATTTTGAGAGTGACTGGGGTGAGGAGGACAGAGAGAGAGGCGACGTGATAAACCTCCCTTCACCATCCACGGTCAAGGCCACCTTCATTATTCACCACCAGTACCACCACAACCACCTTTACCACCATCATAACAGAGAGAGAGACACACACACATACCAGGCGTCGGAGAGTAAACACGTCATATCACCTCGCTCGGAGTTGAACACTCGATACAACTGGCTATACCTAATAGTGTCTTTATATGAGTCAAGATTTGTACAGGGTTCATCTAAATGGTATTATAAACTATTAGATCAAGTCTAAGCAAAGTATAGCCCAAATAACAGAACTTAACTGGTTAGTGCAGGAATGTGTTGATCAAGTCACAGGACTCACAGCTGTTTCGACTATCGTGCGGCACCACAGGCGAGTTAAGGTGCACAAATTGTAAGTAAAAACATTTTCTTTTCTTATTATTAACCCTCTCGTGCACGATAAGTTTTGGTAAGTTTTCTGGCACACGATTTTATCCTCCTGGCCACCCGGTCCGGCTGCCCGTGCACAGCAAATAACATGTATTCTCACCTGATTATCGCCACCAAAACATCAATATACTGCCATGAAACCTATCTCAACTTATTCGTCGATGTTTGTTCTAGCTGATAAGCACCATAAAAGAACAGGAAAACATGAATAAAACAGGCGTGAATAAACATTTTGCTACATCAATTTAAGTTCCCAACATCACCATTCGAATGCTTTCCAACATACAGGAAAATGTTTTTAGAAGTTTTGATAAAGAATTTTATCTCATTTCTAATGAGACAAATCCGGTTGTGATACGATTTTTAGTTTTTGAGAAAATAGCTGAAAACTGAAAGCCATTTTTGAAAAAAAAATTTGGGAGCTTTTAAGAACTTTCTCGCACACCTTATGCTTTTATTGCATACTATTATGCAGAATTTCACGAGCTTTCTCCTGAGCACCCCGTGGTTTCGATACGCCTCATAACTTTCTAGTAAATCGCCCAAAACGACTGGGTACTCACAGCCATTCATCACTTTCGTGATGCGCACAATAATCATTATATTCCCATCTTTTCATCAGAGATATTATATTGTTATGTCCTGAACTTACTTAGAATTCACTGATCTTTATCATGGTTCTTACGGGAAATCGATAGGTACAATAGTTTTGGAGTAATTGGATGACAAATGTAGAGTACTCTTCCTCGCCCACAGACGAGATAAAAACATTATTTCCCTGCCTCACCCACACCTACATATTTTCGCTTGTTAGGTTTTATTATTTTCTTTTTTTACTCAAAGTATACACGTAAAATATCATAAGGTTTTCGATAGTGGTCTCAGAAACTCGACATGACCACTAGTCTTTTTGCTAGGTACTGATACTGAAGCTGAACTTTCTTCCATCTCATATGTGTGTAGGTAAAAAAACAATACTTATTTATGTAAAAATTATAGAACTACAGAAATAGGTCAATATACAAATCAACAAAATATGGATAACTCACTTCATCCAGAGGTGTTGAGATACTGGCAGGAGCTTGAAGGATTGCTGGAAGATGAGGAGTTATGTAGTGTGTAAGTATATGTGTGTGTGTGTGTGTGTGTGTGTGTGTGTGTGTGTGTGTGTGTGGGGGGGGGTCGGTGAGTGTGTGTGCGTGTGTGTGTGTGTGTCTGTGGCTGTGGCATATTTTCTTCTCTCCTTGCGATACATTTACCTAAAACATAATAGATTTCTCCACGAACATTAATTGCACTACATACCTACAGTATATATATGTAGCTGTGGCATATATCTTTTCTGTGATATTTGCACTATGTTTTCGCTAAGTCAGCCAATGCTGAGCGAAGACGAAGGGGAGCTGCAAGGCTTGGTGGATGAGTTTGAGAGAGTGTGTAAGAAACGGAATCTAAAGGTGAATGTAGGGAAGAGTAAAGTGATGGTCTTTGAGAGAGGTGAAGTTAGTGAATGTACAGCGAGGTTGGATGGTGAGGAATTGGAAAATGTGAGTACGTTTAAGTACTTGGGTAGTGTGATGAGTAAGGATGGAGGTTTGGAGGGTGAAGTGCTTGAAAGGGTACAGCAGGGAAGAAACGTTGCTGGTTCTTTGAAAGCAGTGATAAGAAACAGGGAAGTGACCATGGAAGTGAAAAAGTTACTACATGACAGTGTTGTGATACCAACTCTAACGTACGGAAGTGAAGCTTGGACATGGTTGGAAGGACACAAGTCAAGAGTGAGAGCAGTGGAAATGAGTTATTTAAGAGGAGCCTGTGGAGTCACGTGGAGAGACAGGCTGACGAATGAGGATATAAAGGAGCGTTGTGGTGTTGATGTGGATGAGATAGGAAGCGTTATGAGGAACACACTGAGGTGGTTTGGCCATGTGGAGAGGATGGAGTGTGAAAGACTGACGAAGAGAGTGTATGTGAGTGAGGTGGAGGGGGGAAGAGGGAGGGGGAGGCCGAGGATGAGATGGAGGGATGGGGTGGAGAGGTATATGAGAGAGGGGGGTGTGAGTTGGGAGCAGGGCAGTGAAATGGCGGGGGACAGGGCGACTTGAAGGCGATTTGTTTGTGGCCACCCCAAACGGGATTAAGGCGTCTGGCAATAGATAGATAGATAGACAGTCAATGCATGCAATATTTCTTGGTGAACACTCGCCGCACTACTTTACTGTATATGTATGTTTCACACTAAACCATACGCAATATAAAACACTGTCATATGATTCCATCCCAACCTCCTCTATTATTCCCTTCCTGATTCTATGGCATACGTGACCACTTGATTCCTTAGCAATTATAGCATAACTTTATGGCATACATAATGCCTACTATGGTAGGTCAGTTATTTCACTAATCCAGGCACTGTATGTTTCACAAAAAAGTATTGGCTTCACCATAAACTTAAAATACTCACACTATTTACGGGCAGGGTGAAGCAGAGTGGAAACCCCGTTATAACAAACTACACTCCTGGCTCTAGCCCTAATGGCTGATAACGGGCCCAAATGCTTTACAAACAATATATCTATGTTTCATAGACAAAATCACTTCACATTATAGTCAGAAACACTGTACAATCACAATATTTCAATAATGGCTTCTGCCTCAGGTGGGAGGAGGGAAAATGACAGGTTTAAAGGGATGACTGACAGCTGTGCATCCCTCAAGCCCGGCTAGTCATGGGATACTGAGGTTTTTCTGCTATACATTATCTCATCAGAGCAGTCACAATGTTGCCAATGCCTTACCTCGGGACAAACACGAGCCCGCTAGAACACACCAAAATTTGACACAAATCAGCCAAAAACTTAATTTTTGGCAAATTTTTTTGTGCTTAGGAATTTGCATGACCGTGCTTCTTCCTACAAAACCACATGGAACGCGATACGCATGACTGTGCCAGAGAGGGTTAACATAAAAAGACCATGATATTAAGTGAAGTGAATATGGAAGGAGCTGGGAAGAGAGAAAGAGGATGAAAACAGGATGATTTCTACCAGGAACTAATCGAAATGGAAACATTCAACAAATTAGTAGAAAGGGTGATCAGACTGGAAAGGGCATTTCAAAGTGAAATTGATGGCATTAAGAAATAACTGCATATGCAGAAGGAAGAAAACGAAAAATTGGTAAAAGAATTAAACAGGAAAGAGACAACAACAGATGAGCTGACAGTTGAGGTAGGTTCACTTATAAGGAAGATCAGTGAAATGGCAAGTATGGTTGTTAACCATAAGAGTATTATGGAGGAATTCAAAAATGATAACGAGACTGTTAGGCAAGCAAGTAGTCTGATAGACCAAAATAATGATATTGAAGAGAAGTTAACCCACGTGAATGAAGTGATGCAAACTTATAAAGATGATGTGGAAACTACGTATGCTGAAATGCGAAAGTTAGGAAAGACTTAGAAGCAAGAGTCGAAGAAAAGAGCATTAGAAAGGAAGTGAAGAAAATAATCCAAAATAACCCTAAATTAGTCAAAGATTCTGCAGATATCAATAAATCTATAGTAATCACCAGCATAGAGGAAGAAGAAATAAAAAACAAAATTTCAAGATCAAAAGGGAGACAGCAAATATAATGAGCATATTGAAGAAAGTATCAGAGGAATTCTGCAATAAAGACATCCAAGAACACAAAAGGCTAGGGAGATATGAGAAATAAGACAAGGCCTCTGAAAGTAACCTTCCAGAGTGTGAACACTGAGGAGGCAGTACTATAAAATGCAAATAAACTCAAGGAAGAAGAGGAATTCTAAAAAGTGTGGTAAAACGATGCCTAACTCAGGAAGAATTTGGCATACTAAAAAAGAAGAGGGAGGAGGCAAAAGGAAAGAATGAGGGAAGATCAGAAGAAGAGTACTTTTCTTACAAAGTAATTGGACTGCAGGTAAGAAAGTGGTACATAACCAACAGGGAAGAGAAAGGAGGAAGGTAGTAGACTTAACCCTTTAAACGCAGAGCGTCGCGTTTGTGACAATCGCCAAAAAGGACATAACGGCGGATCGTCGCGTTTGCGATTTGAGTTAATTTGCATTTTCCCCCCTCCCCCCCCACCACGGCCCGGCCAGCCTGGCTGTGATATATGGCAGCGCACTGACTGCTCAGAACTGTAAATCTGCGCTCTCCTCTCACAAGCAGTTTATGCTAATAGGAAATGCTTGTTTCCCCAGTTGTCACACTAGCTTTTTTTCACGCGGTTTTCCCCTGTTTAGCGTCAGTTTACTGCAGGCTTTCAAAGTGACATTATGGCGAGTTCTAGCTCTTCCGAGTCAGTGCGAGCGGCCGACAGGAACGAGAATAAAGTGACGGGCGTAAGGCAGAATAAAAGCGCGCTGCGGTGGTCTTTTGGGAAGTACTATAATTGAAAATAATGTTGTATACCTGTTTTTAGCTGTGAAAATGGAAATGTTTGTTGAGGGAAGGGAAGACCGACGCCGTGCTGCATGTCGGCCGTATGCTTTGTTGATTTTAGCATTATTTTCAGTGCTTATTGTACAAATACGGATTCCAAACTACCTGTACGTTGTAGTATAAAGTTTACTGTGACAGAATGAGGCTGTGGTTGAGGGGAAACCTGGTTGCTGGAGGTGTGAAAGTGAAGATTTTGTTACCCAACTTTGCAAGTCTCCACAAGTCCTTGGGTAGTCCACGAAGGCTCAACACCTGTCTCTGGAGAAAGCTGAATGTAAGTACTATCTGCCGTACCAAGTATAATGTTCTAGGATTAATCTCTGATTTTTGGCTAATATTTTCCTACAGGTACTCAGACCGCGATCCTACCCCGCCACCGGGGGGAGGTCAGCTGTCCATGGCCGCGTTTTAGGGGTTAAGTCATGGCAAGTATGTAAATAAGATGGTTACGCTGATACACTCATATGTAGATGGAGTGGTGTCTAAATTATTAGAGCTAGAAGACTATATCAGGGAAAAGGAACCACACCTTATCTGCCTAACTCAAACAAACTTAACCCCCAAATATATCAAACGAAACCTTAAAATTAGAGAAATACAATATATGGAAAAGAACTGAAATTTAAGAAAGGGAGGAGGAACTACAGTGCAATCTTAACAAAGAAAAATCTGCAAGTCAGTGAAATAAAACTAGATATACCCTCACAAGTAGAACTGATTGCACTGGAATTTAACACATAGGAAGGGAACTTAATAGTGACAAATTTATACATGACACCTAAAACAAACACCTGGGAAAGCGGTGAACATGAAGACCTGGCAGAAAGTACAATTGAGAGTTTAAGAACATTATTACATAGAATGGAAGAGAAATCTGAAAGAATTGTACTAAATGAAGAATTAAATTCAAAAATAATTTGGAGTACTCTAGATGTAAAAAGCCATGAAAACTGTTGGGATCAAAAGCTCTTAGATCTTGTGCAGGAGTTCTTCCTAATACAGCATGTAAAGGAAAACACAAGAAAAAGAGGACTTGATGATCCATCCTTACTAGATCTTAATATTTACCAGGCAGGAAGATGGAATTGACAATATAATATATCACCCCCCATTCAGCAAAAGTGACCATGTAGTATTAAATTGTGCCTTCTGGATTGCATATGACGTTACCAGCAATGAGAGTTACAAAAAGAGTCTAAATGACAAAAAAGGCAATTATTATGACCTGAAGAAGTACTTCTTGGATTTTTTTTTTTTTTTAATATACCTAGGCTGCTTCCCCCAAGGAAAGGGAAGTAGCCGAGACAGGACTACACACTCCCCATTTACTCATCCATTCAAACACATTCATTCGCATCTTAGCCCCAAGGGGAGAACGGACAGATCCTCACCGCACCACACAGCGCAAGGGTCAACTGCACAATGCAATCAGTGACATCCACAGCAGGGCCCGACAGCAAAGCTGGTTTACCCCTGCCACATCATAACAGACCCATCCCCTTACCCGCACCTGACCTGACTAGCTGATCAGGCCAAATGCGGGAGAATATCCCCTCAGGGCTGCGTCATCACTTATTCATTCACAATTTCTCTCCATTTATTTCTGTCACGCACAGCCACTCTTCCTTGCTCAACAGACATCCCTCTCGCATCCAGTGCTCTCTTCACACTGTCCATCCATCCTATTCGTGGTCTTCCTCTCAGCCTTACACCTCTCACATCAGATTTAGTTATCTTTTTCACCAATTGCTCATTATCCATTCCCTCCATATGCCCAAACCATCGCAACACCCTCTGCTCAACTCTACCAGCCATCTCCTGAACAACTCCAGTTCTCCTTCGCACTTCATCATTTCGCACTCGATCCATACGCGTCACTCCACACATACTCCTCAGACACCTCATCTCCATTACATTCAAACATTTCCTCTCTGCTACACCCATATTCCATGTTTCAGCCCCGTATAATGCAGTCGGTACCACAACACCCTCATACAACCTTCTCTTTACATCCATTCTAAGCGAATGACATCTAAACACTTTTTTCATTCCTCCCAGCACCTTTCCTACTTCATTTTTTCTAAACTTCATTTCTGCATCTATTCTTCCATCCACAGCAACATGTGACCCTAGATATTTAAAACACTACCTCCTCAAGCAACTCGCCATTCAAAGCTATATTCATCCCCCTACCATCTACCAACCTCGTACACTTCATTACTTTACTCTTGTTCTCATTTACTTTCAATTTCCTCCTTTCACACACCCTTCCAAACTCCTCTACCAACTGTCTCAATCTCTCCTCTGAATCAGCCACCAGTGCAGTATCATCTTCAAACAGCAGCTGCTTCAGATTCCACTCTCCACCATCAACATTCACCAGACTCAGACCTCCACCTAAAACTCTTGCATTCACCTCCCTTACAACACCATCCATGTAAATATTAAACAACCAAGGCGACATCACACATCCCTGTCGCAGCCCCACTCTCACAGGAAACCAGTCACTCACAGCATTTCCCACTCTTACACACGCTCTACTATTTACATAAAAACTTTTCACCCCTTTTAGTAACCTACCATCAAGTCCATACAATCTTAAAACAGTCCACAAAGCCTCCCTATCAATTCTATCATACGCTTTCTCTAAATCCATGAATGTCCAACACACATCCTTGCCTTTCGCTAAATACTTTTCACACACTTGTCTCACAGCAAACACCTAATCCACACATCCCCTCCCTCTCCTAAAGCCACACTGAACTTCACCAATCACTCCCTCTGTACCCTCTCTAACTCTCATAATTAACACTCTACCATAAACCTTACCTACAACACTCAACAGACTTATACCCCTAAAGCTAGTACATTCATACTTATCACCCTTGCCTTTATACAACGGGACCACACAAGCACTTGCCCAGTCAATTGGCACCATACCTTTCACAAAGCACACATTCAACAATCTTACTAACCAGTCAACAATGGTCACTCCACCACTTTTCAGGCATTCCACAGCACACCCATCCATACCTGCAGCTTTCCCTGTTTTCATCTCCTTTACTGCCTTCTCCACTTCCTCCTTCGTGATCAAAGAATCATTCAACTCTCCCAACACATTTATTCCTTGCACTCTTCCATCTGCCACAATCTCAGCCACCCTTTCCTCCTCTACATTTAACAATCTTTCAAAATACTCTGCCCATCTCTTCCTTACTGCATCCATCTCAATTAACATCCTTCCATCCTCTGCTTTTACTCGTTCTTCCTTCCCAGACTCTCCCTTTCGCACCGTTTTCACCTCCTTCCAAAACATTTTCTTATTCTGTTGAAAATTCTCTGTAAGCCGCCTACCCCACCTCTCATCTGCTGCCACTTTAGCATCACGCACAACCCTTCTCGCCCTATTCCTCTTTGCCTTATACCTTTCATATGACATCTCATCCTTCCTCTGCAGCCACACTTCATATGCACGTCTCTTCTCAGCCACAGCCATACTTACTTCCTCGCACCACCATTCACTTCCTTTTCTTACACCACCACCCACACGTCTCACACTATACACCTCTTCTGCATGCCCCACCACAGCACTCTTAAACAACTGCCATTCCTCCTCCACACTGCCATTTTCCTGATCTTTCAGTGCGTTCCACTCATCTTTCAATTTCTCCTGATACTCTATCTTTTTCTCTCTTTTATCCAACTCACTCACTTTCAAAACCTCCCTGCCACACCTAACCCTCCTAGCTCTCACCCATCTCTTACCTACTCTTAACTTTCCCTCTACCAGGTAGTGGTCAGACATACCTCAACCCTCCCATCTCAGAACTCTCACATCCAACAATTTTCCTATTACATTCCTAGACACAACCACATAGTCCATCAAAGCTCTATCAACAACCCTTCCACCCTCCTGTCTCACCCATGTTTACTTATAAATATCTTTCTTCTCAAACAGCGTATTTCCAATCACCATCTCTCGCTCAACACACATCGCTATCATTCGTTCCCCATTTTCATTTCCTCCAGGCACACCATGCATACCAACTACACCTTCAACTGCTACATTTCCCACTCTAGCATTCAGATCTCCCATCATTACCACATTCACATTCGCTCCAAAACTCTGCAGACACTCATCAACATCATTCCAGAAAGACTCCCTCTTTTCTTCATCCCTTTCACTACCAGGCCCATATGCACTCACAAACACCCACAACTCACGTTCAAATTTCGCTTTCACCCACATCAGTCTCGATGACACCTCCTTCCATTCAATCACACACTGCTGTACTTCCAGACTCACTAACAAGGCCACACCTTCTCTTGCCCCTCATCTATCAACACCTGACAATCTTCCATTCACACTTCCAAACATAGACTCACCCTTCCCTTTCATCTTCGTTTCACTCAAAGCTAACACATCCAACTTTCTTCTCGCAAACATTCTTCCAATCTCCTCCCTTTTAGCTTCAATTGTACTACATCCACGCACATTCATAGACCCAGTCTTCAGGGTACCGGGATAACTCCATCCCCCATCCCTTTCTGTGGCCTGTCTCTTTTTAGGAACTAAAAAACAGAGGAGGGGGTCCCTAGTCCCCTCACCCCGCCCCTTTTAGTCGCCTTTTACGACACGCAGGGAATACGGTGGCAGTATTCTTCCTGACACAACCTGGCCGCAGAGTAGTAGTACCACCCTATAGTGCGGTCAGATTGTGTCCCCCCCGCCACAGGGGGGAAATAGATTGGGAAAAAGAATTTACAGGACAAAATTTAAATATTATGTAATAAAACTCTGTGATCTTTATGAAACAGGAGTCCAAAATTACATCCCACAGCACAGAGGAACGGAAATGAAAATAAACAAATGGTTTATTGCAAAGTGTAAAAAAGCAAAGGAAAAAAAGAGACTTGCTGTGGAATTTATTCAGAAGATACAATAGTGAGAGGGCATCTAACAACTATAAACAGGCAAGAAATTATTATACAATTATATATTATTATAAAGAGGGAGGCTCAGAGACAGCTGAAAGAGGACATTGTAAATAAAAGTAGTGATCAACCTAAGCTTTTTTACACCTACATCCAAAGTAAAACCAAAGTTAAAGATAAAATACAGTCCACTACGGACGAGGGAATCATCTGTACACAAGAAAAAGATATTTGTGAAGTATTGAATAAAAACTTTCAGTCAGTTTTTACAACAGGAAGAAATTTTGAGAGAGATGACATGGAATATGCATGCCCACATGTATTACCAGATATGCAAATATCAGAAAAAGAAGTACAAGAGGAGTTACATAAATTGGACAAAGGAAAAACAAGTGGTTCTGATGGAATTTCAGGTTGGGTGTTGCATGAATGTGCAGAAGAGCTGAGCAGACCATTGTATTTTATATTTAAGGAATCCTTAGGTTAAGGTAAACTACCTGATATTTGGAAGAAAGCAAACATTGTTCCCCTGTTCAAGAAAGGGAATATAAAGGATCCACTCAACTACCGATCAGTATCATTGACCAGTGTTGTAAGATACTATATAAGTTGATAAGGGAAGTTTGGGTAAAACATCTAGAAGAACATGGTATGATAACAGAGAGGCAGTTCAGTTTTAGGAAGGGAAAATCATGTGTTACTGATCTTTTAAGCTATTCAGAGTTACAGAAACATTACAGAAAAGAGGAGGATGGGTGGACAGTATCTATTTACATTTTAAGAAAGCATTTGACTGAGTACCGCGCCAAAGACTTTTTATGGAAACTGTACCATCAAGGAGGTATCCAAGGAGGTTATTCTCTTGGGCATGGAAGCATACATTCCTTTCTCATATCCCTTGACTAACGCAAGAAAGCCTTGGTTTAATCACGCTTGTTCTAATGTTGTCCGCAACAAGGCGGGGGCTACAAAAGGTACGGGAGCCAACCCACCACTGAATCACATCATCTTTACGTTTCTCCCCGGAATCGTGCTAAGTCTGTTCTTCGCTCTGCTAAAAATAATTTCATCTGTACTAAATGCTCTCAACTCTCCAACTCCAATTCTTCCCGCTCCTTCTGGGAACTTGCCAAAAACCTTTCTAACAACTTTACCTCATCATCCTTCCCTTCTCTTTTCTACTCTGATGGTTCTGTAGCTATTTCTTCTACTGATAAAGCAGATCTCTTCACACAGACTTTCTCCTCCAATTCCACCTTAGACGATTCCAGTGCTGTTCCTCCATCACTTTCCCCGTCTGACTTCCTCATGGCTGACATTAAAATTTCTTCAGCTGATGTATTTTCTGCTATCACTGGCCTCAATACTAACAAGGCATATGGGCCTAATGGAGTCCCTGCTGTTGTTCTGAAGAACTGTGCTTCTGTGCTTACACCCTGCCTAGGCAAACTCTTTCGCCTTTGTCTGTTAACTTGTACCTTTCCTTCTTGCTGGAAGTTTGCTCTCATTCAGCCAGTCCCAAAGAAGGGTGACCACTCCCAACCCTCCAACTATCGTCCAATTGCTTTAATGTCCTGCATTTTAAAAGTTTTTGAGTCAATTCTCAATAGAAAAATTTTAAGGCATCTTTCATATCACAACCTTCTTTCTGATCGTCAGTACGGGTTCCGTCAGGGACACTCCACTGGCGATCTTCTCACCTACCATTCAGACTCCTGGTCATCCTCATTTTGGGACTTTCCCGAAAGCTTTGCCATTGCACTTGACATCTCAAAGGCTGTCGATCGAGTCTGGCATAAATCTTTAATTTCCAAACTGCCTTCTTACGGTTTCTATCCTTCTATCTTGCCTTCATCGCTAGCTTCCTTTCTGGTCGTTCTATTGCCGCTGTTGTAGACAGCCATCATTCTTCTCCTAGATTTTTCAACAGTGGTGTTCCTCAGGGCTCAGTCCTATCACCAACTATCTTCCTTTTATTCATCAATGACCTTCTAAGCTGTACATCTAACCCTATCCACTCATACGCTGATGACTCCACCCTTCACCTTTCCATTCGGTTCCTGCAACGCCCATCTCAGCAGTTACTTCAACAAACAAGGGATGGGGCTATGGCACACCTAATATCTGACTTGGCTCGTATTTCAGACTGGGGTAAAAATAATCTTGTTGTTTTTAATGCATCTAAGACTCAGTTATTACACCTATCAACCTGACAAAATCTTCCACAGGTATACCCACTAATGTTTAATAATATTCAGCTTAATCCTGCATCATCCTTGAACATGCTTGGGGTTTCATTTACTCGGGATTTATCTTGGAAAGATCATATTACATCTCTTGTAAAATCTGCTTCCAAGAGATTGGGTGTGCTAAGCCGACTCCATTCTTTCTTTACCCCTGCACAATTGTTGACTCTATACAGGGGTTTTATCCGCCCCTGTGTGGAGTACAACTCTCATGTGAGGGGAGGCTCCTCACATACAGCTCATCTCAATAGGGTAGAGTCAAAAGCTTTTTGTCTCATTAACTCTCCTCCTCTTACTGTCTCCCTTCAACTTCTGTCTCTTTGCCGCACTGTTGCATCTTTATCTCTTTTCTATCGCTTCTTCAATGGTCACTGCTCCTCTGAACTGTCTGCATGCATTCCTCTACCTCTACTATGCGTGCGTAGCACCCATCTAGCAGCAAACTCTCATCCCTTTTCTGTCCAACTCCATAATGCAGGAGTTAACTGTTACTCCCAGTCCTTCATTTATGCAACCGGTCAACTCTGGAACTGTCTCCCTCTATCTGTATTTCCTGCTGCCTATGATCTTCAGTCTTTCAAATGCAGTGTGTCCAGGCATCAAAATGATGGGGTCTTGAATTTGGCTCTCTATTGTATTTTGTTTTTCTCTTAAAGGGAACTGCTATTGCGGGCTCGTGGCCTTTGGTTCCTTATTCCTCGCATAAAAAAAAATCTGTATTGTTGGATGTAGGATTTTCTGAGAAAAAAGGGAAATAAGAATATTAATGGGAATTGCTCATCATGAAGGGAAGTGACCAGCAGAGTGCCACAAGGCTCAGTGCTGGCACCAATTATGTTTTTAGTATATATAAATGGCATGCAGAGTAACAATGGAAATGGAAGGTATCTAAATATGTTTGCAGATGATGCAAAAATTCAAAGGAAATTTACTAACACTGATTCTTGCAAAGAGCTACAAGAGGAATTGAACAAGCTTTATGAATGGAGCAATAAATGACAAATGTAATTGAATGTGGATAAGTGTCATGTAATTAATATTGGTAAAAGTGAGAAAAGACCAGATTGGGATTATAAGTTATGAAGATCAACCCTACACATATCAGAAAAGGAGAAGGACCTAGGAGTAATTATCAATAACAGACTATCTCCAGATGATCACATCAGTGAGAAGGTATGGAACATGTATACATTGCTTGCTAATATGAGAATAGCATTCACATATATAAATGAAGATATGCTGAGGAAGATAATAACATCATTCATTAGACCAACCCTGGAGTATGCATCAGTAGTCAGGAATCCTCATCTCAAAAAACACATAGATAAGATTGAAAAAGTACAAAGGGCCGCTACAAGATGTGTACCAAGCTTAAGGGATCTAAGTTATGGAGAAAGACAAGAAAGATTGAATCCACCAATGCTGCAGGACATGATTATGCTATATAAGTGCATTTCAGGGAAAGAGAAAGTAGACATAAATGAATATATATCATATGGTGAAGCATCAGCAAAGGGACATTGTAAAAAAAAAATGCATAACATGAGAGGTGATAAAGATGTAAGGAAATTCAGTTTCTCAGTCAGGGCATTTGATCAGTGGAATGCACTACCGAATGAAGTAGTGTGTGCCAAAACTATACATAAATTCAAGGATATGTATGATAAAAATGGTTTCATACACGGGACATTACGAGCTTGACTCATTCCTGTAAAGATACAATTAGGTAAGAACAAGTAGGTAAGAACACACACACACACACAACACACACACACACACACACACACACACACACACACACACATAGGCTGTGGTTGTACCTTTCCTCCTCTCTGCAACTCCATTTCTACATTCCAAAAGCATTACAACACTGCTAGAAGATGTGAGCAACCAGCTTATTTGTCTAGTTTTTATACTATGTATTATAAGGTATAAAATGTTTGTGTTTACTGCACTTTCTCATAGGAAAAATGTGGGGCATTTCATTGTTTTTCTCTCAAGCATTTTACTCATAAAGTATAGGTCGCATCAAAAATCCGAAGAATGCATGACCAAGCTTATGACTTTTTATGCCCAGAGTAACCTATGTGTGCAAATTGTTATTTTCGGAAACTTCCAAAACACAAACATATGGGCACGATCTTAAGTCCTCTTACCACGCACAACCTGTCCTAACTTTTCAAAATTCATTTTCTCAATAATAATATGGGTTATAACAATGTCTATTATATCATGGGCTTCCTTACTGTTTGGGCTACAAAACTGGAAATAAATTACATATATGTGTTTTACAGTGTCAATAATACCATACGAAATGATAAACAAGAAATTTTTTGCCGATTTTTATTTTTTTTTTTCGATTTCCTCGAAAACTATTGGGCATATCAAATCGCCATTGGGCTCATTACAAATCTCGTGAAATTCTGCATATAGATATGTACTTTGCATCTGCACGTCCTGGGAAAAATTTTGTACAGTGATGTTGGGAAGATATTAGAAGCTAGTTTTCACCTAAATAAGGTTTATTCTTGCTTCATGTCTGTGCATTTGTTCTTTTGTTTTATGTTTATTTTATTTTTTGCTTATCTTATACTATGAACGAAAATGATGGGCTACACTTTATACAATATAAGCATTTTCCAAGCGCAAATTTGGCCTTAGAATTTTTTTTCCACTCAAGAAGAGGCAGCTTAAGTGGGGTTTTGGTTTTGTGCCTGGCTCCAAATTTTATTGGAAACTTAAGGTGCGCTAGAGGGCTAATAAGTAAAGTTATTGTTATTATAATATATTTTTTAAGTGTTTCCTTTACTTCATTGGAGGCAACATTCTAGTAATACCCATAATTATTTTTTTTAGGGATTTGCCTTTTGAGTTATTATTAACCCATGGATTGTGCAATTACCTTTTTTTTTTTTCACTCCATGGTGTGCAAAAAAACGAAGATTTTTTTGTTTCTGTTTATTATAAACTTGAAGACAAACATCCAGGACATCATCTGGTGAAAAAAAATAATAATCTCTCTCTCTGTCTTTGGATAGGGCCATGCATAAGTTTACTTAAAAACTTGAATATAAATATCTCTCTCCGTCTGTGCATAGTGCCATGTGTAAGTTTGTGCAGGGGTGGAGTAGTTAGCAGTGATGCACGGCCAGCACAGACTGAGCTGTGGCTCACAACGTGACACTACCCAGCCTGAGTTGTGGCTCGCAGTCCACAGGTTAAGCACTTATTTGCTATGACTGAAGTGTAATTTTCAATGCCATTGATGAAAGGCAGGAGCAAAACCATGAATTGGCTTGATAGCCAACCAAATGAAAGACCATTGGAAGTTACCTTCTTGTCATGAAATGTTAGCACGACTTTTCTACCTGATGCGAACAGGTACATGAACACTGAGGGATTCAGCATGAGCTCGCATTCCTGCAACTGAGCCACGGAACTTTATCCCCAAAATCGAAACTGTAAAGAATGAAAAAAGTTGGAGAACAGTAAGAGCCAAAATACAGAAAGTGAGGAGAAGAGAAAGAACTAAGATACGAATGCCATTGATCTCATCAAAAATCATGAGGATAAGGAGTTTCTTCTGGCTCAGAGGGAGAAACGGAGGCGAGGCTCTATGCTGGGTATTTTTGTCGAAACTCCACCGGAAAGAACGAAGAGGAGGAGCGAGATACCAGGCTGAACAGGAGAGGAGAATGCGTGAGGAATGTCATCAAGCAGTAAGAGAAGAAATAGTGGAGCTGTAGGCAAGCCCAGCCAGTGAAGAAGACGAAACAGGTGAAACGCCAACGAGCACGAAAAACAGTTGTTGCTTCTCCAGTTGCTGTTGCTTTAGAACGGACCAAGACTTCAGACCATGCAGCATTCCATCTACTTTCTTCGACCATTTCTGCCTGTGGACAAGAGCCAGCACTGTAGCCTACACTATCAACAGCCAAAGTATCCATCGAGATCGATTCAAGAGTCGGAGAGAATCTGAAGAATGGCTGAAGAAATCATTCCATCCAACTGTGCCACTTGTAGTGCACAGGGATGGAAAACTAATTCCCGATGTAACAGGAGCAAATGTCACCGAACACTTTCGGTTCTCATCTCAGTTGATGGAGTTTCAAAGCTTTTGGATGTACTCAGTTTGGAATTAGGGACAGGAAATGCCATGGCCAATGTAATTGCTGAAACCTTGAATGACCAGTGTATATCTGAATGTGTGGTAGGAATGGCATTCGACACCACTGACAGCAGTACTGGATTGTGGTCAGGGGCATGCACCCTTATTCAGCAGCAATTGCACAAGGATCTCCTCCACCTGGCTTGTCGGCATTACATTTTTAATATCCTTGTTCAAAAGGCCTTCACCATTTGCCTTAGACTGTCCTATGGTCCCGACATTCACATATTCAAGCAGTTCAAAGCCAAGTGGAATACTATTAACACAAGACGCTTTCAGACCTTGAATAACAATAAGGAAAAACTGGTGATTGACAGTCAGCAATGTGATGAGCTCATAGCATTTTGCATGAAACAGTTGCAAGAAAGCGAACCTCAAGGTAATTATCGACAACTGCTAGAACTGTCCATTGATGTCTTGGGAGGTGTACCACCCCATGGAACACGGTTTCAGGGTCCTGGTGCTTGCCACCATGCTAGATGGATGGCTAAAGTTATGTACAGCATCAAAGTCAAACTTTTCCATCATTAGAAATGCATCACACTGAAGCAAGGCCGAGGATATAAGCAGTTTATCGTGTTCATCATGAAACATTACATGAAATCATGGTTCACGACAACAAAAGCAGCTCTAGCTTCAGCAAACGATTTGATGCTTCTCTAGAAATTGTCACTTTATCCTGATAAGACATCTCACAAGCCTGTTTGAAGGCATTTGGTCGTAACTTGTGGTATCTGTCAGAGGAATTAGTTGGATTGGGCTTTTTTTTTTTTTTTTAAACCAACTGTTGACCCTAAAGAGATGCAACATATGGTGATGGCTCATAACAAAAGAAGGAAGCAGCGATCAACCAAAAAGAGCAACAGTAGAACTCGAGGCTACAACACTGAATCAGAAAACAGTTTCAAGTTTTTTTACCAGTAACACCAATTAGATCTTCACAGTGCTTGGCCTTCCTCATTCATTCCTAGAATTCGATCCATCCTCACGGGAAAGTCATGAGGATTACAGGGAAGCTGAGTGCAATGTCCAGGGGCTACAAGTAGCAAATGATTTTGCTGAAATTGGGTTAGCACTGATTCAAGAATTTCACCCAGTGTTATCAAGAACGAAGATCAACGGCAGTTTCTTTTCCAGGTCGTTGGGCAACAAAGGCAACTGTGTCCAGATGTGAAGAAAGACACAGCTTGTATCAATTACAAGCCATAAAACTACCTGTAGGCAACAATGAGTAGAAGTTGGGTTCCCATGATACCATCCTCAGTGAGGGGCTAATAATCTGCAAAGATGGGGACCTAGCTGACCCAGTGGCACATTAACCTTACGTCATAACAGTATAGCAATGAGCATGATGTGTCACCATTTAAAATGATCTAATAAGTATGATAATTTGCAATACACCATTTTTTAATTAATAGGAACGAAGTCGCGCAGAAGCTGAAGCTTATCAAGTTGAAAATCAAGGGCCACCCAAATAATATATATATATATATATATATATATACATACACATAGATATAGAAGGTGCTACCCAAAAGTTCCAGTATTTTGAATGCTCGTATTGTAGGGAAATGTTACCTTACCTCCCAGTTCTCACTGTCGCCTTCAAAATTTATGCATCCCTGGAAGGCTTCAGGTGTGATGATCTTGAGTACCTCCTGCAATTCTGTCTGGATCTCCTCAATCGGGTCAAATTGACGCCCTCTCAGTCGTAATTTCAGCTTGGGAAACAGGAAAAAATGGCAGGGAGCAAGGTCAGACAAACAGGGTGGGTGGGGAATGACTACTGTGTTAGTGGAAGCCAAGAACTGCCAGACAACAACTGATGTGTGGGTGGGGGCGTTGTCATGATGCAGGACCCAGTCCTTGTTCTTCCACTATTCTGGACGTTTGCGGTGGATGTTCTCCCTCAGGTGTGTGTACACAATAAAAGTCTGTAATTAACTCATGGCGTCCGGCATATTTTTCTGCCGACCCTTCCCCTAGTCAGGCATTTCAGAAAACATCATCTTCTTTTAAACCTTAATATCTCAGTTAATGCTTAACCAGAAATGAAAAACTGTTGTAATACTCAGCAATTTTTCGACTTCAAGCTAATGGCCTCATATCATACGTGTAGTGCATGTAGTCAGAGAGAGAGAGAGAGAGAGAGAGAGTGGAGAATCGGGGCAACTTTTTTTTTTCTTTTTTTTGCTTATGTCCATATGTGTGGTTGCGGTGCAGGGGCACAAGTAAGGCTTATATTAGCCCTCCACAATAATAACGCTTCCAGAAGCCTCCAGTGAACTACAAACACCATTTCTGTTTACTTTTTTCAGAAGTGTGGTGTGGGTGCAGTTGTTAGTGTGGTTACTATAGCAACAACCTTGAGGCAGGCTGTCTCAGCTCCCCAACAGCCACATACATCTTCTCACCTCACCAGCATGTCACCATGCCTCCATCAGCGCCTTACACCAAACACACTTCCCGCCTCTGACTTCCTCATGGCTGACGTTAAAATTTCTTCAGCTGATGTATTTTCTGCCATCACTGGCCTCAATACTAGCAAGGCATATCAGCCTGATGGAGTCCCTCCTGTTGTTCTTAAGAACTGTGCTTCTGTGCTTAAACCCTGCCTAGGCAAACTATTTCACCTTTGTCTGTCAACTTGTACCTTTCCTTCTTGCTGGAAGTTTGCTCTCATTCAGCCAGTCCCAAAGAAGGGTGACCACTCCCAACCCTCCAACTATCGTCCAATTGCTTTAACGTCCTGTATTTCAAAAGTTTTTGAGTCAATTCTCAATAGAAAAATTTTAAGGCATCTGTCCTATCACAACCTTCTTTCTGATCGTAAGTACGGGTTCCATCAGGGACGCTCCATTGGCGATCTTCTCACCTACCATTCAGACTCCTGGTCATCCTCCTTTTGGGACTTTGCCAAAAGCTTTCACATTGCACTTGACATCTCAAAGGCTGTTGATCGAGTCTGGCATAAATCTTTAATTTCCAAACTGCCCTCTTACGGTTTCTATCCTTCTATCTATGCCTTCATCGCTAGCTTCCTTTCTGGTCGTTCTATAGCCACTGTTGTAGACGGCCATCATTCTTTTCCTAGATCTATCAACAGTGGTGTTCCTCAGGGCTCTTTTCTATCACCAACTCTCTTCCTTTTATTCATCAATGACCTTCTTAAGCTGTACATCTAACCCTATCCACTCATACACTGATGACTCCACCCTTCTCCTTTCCATTCAGTTCCTGCAATGCCCAACTCAGCAGTTACTTCAGCAAACAAGAGATGAGGCTATGGCACACCTAATGTCTGACTTGGCTCGTATCTCTGACTGGGGTAAAAATAATTTTGTTGTTTTTAATGCATCTAAGACTCAGTTATTACACCTATCAACCTGACAAAATCTTCCACAGGTATACCCACTAATGTTTAATAATATTCAGCTTAATCCTGCATCATCCTTGAACATGCTTGGGGTTTCATTTACTCGGAACTTATCTTGGAAAGATCATATTACATCTCTTGTAAAATCTGCTTCCAAGAGATTGGGTGTGCTAAGCCGACTCCATTCTTTCTTTACCCCTGCACAATTGTTGACTCTATACAAGGGTTTTATCAGCCCCTGTGTGGAGTACAACTCTCATGCGTGGGGAGGCTCCTCACATACACCTCTTCTCAATAGGGTGGAGTCAAAGGCTTTTCATCTCATTAAGTCTCCTCCTCTTACTGACTCCCTTCAACCTCTTTCTCTTCACCGCACTGTTGCATCTTTATCTCTTTTCTATCGCTACTTTAATGGTCACTGCTCCTCTGAACTGTCTGCATGCATTCCTCCACATCTACGACGGGTGCATAGCACCCATCTAGCAGCAAACTCTCATCCCTTTTCTGTCCAACTCTCTAATGCAAGAGTTAACCGTTACTCCCAGTCCTTCATTTAAAGCAACAGGTCAACTCTGGAACTGTCTCTCTCTGTCTGTATTTCCTGCTGCCTATGATCTCTAGTCTTTCTAACGCAGTGTGTCTGGGGATCTCGAAATGAATTGATCGTGAATTTGGCTCTCTCTTACATTTTGTTTTTCTCTTGGAGGGAACTGTTATTGTGGGCTCATGGCCTTTGGTTCCTTCTTCCTCGCATAAAAAAAACACACACACAGGTGGAGATGTATCTTTGGCTTACATTGTTGCTCGATTCTAACAACACTGTGCTAATAGAAGTCTGCATATTACTACAACAACTACTACTACTACTACTATCACCACCACCACCACCACCCTACTGCTTTTCCTACTACAACTGCTGTTATTATTACAACTATGTCTTCCACTACTACTACTACTACATAAAACCTGAACAATAATATTATGAAAAGTAGTTATCCATGTACTATCCATAATCCACAATATTTTCCAGTATAACAGAATTTTGTTCCTGTGCTATATACATTTTCAATCATACAGTAACATATCTGTACACACACAAAAACTTTCAATAAAAAATAAGGCACTGATTTCATCATGAAACCAACTTTCTGCATCCATTATTCACATAAATATACACAGAGCACTGGTGCGAGGCTTACCCTACAGTGCTTCCTCCTCCCTTCCTTCCCCAACTCCTGCCATTCTCCACTCCCTACCTCCTCTTCCATCTCCTTGTCCATGCCAATGTCCCCCTCTCCAGGATCATCAATATCCTCTGAACCAGTCCCATCAACAGAAAAAGCAGATGAATGTAAAAGGTGAAATGATGGACATGCGGTGGAGGACTCACATGATCCATCCTCCTCATTCGACGCAAAAATATTGACATTCATCATTGCGAGGTCACTTTCCTCAGATGAAGAGTCCCTTTCCCCACTCACACTTGGTGATAATGTCGCCTCGAGTTCCCTCCCTTTTGCATTACCACTAAGGCCTTTTCTTTTCTGGCCTTTGAACTTCCTTGGTGTTGATGTCAGTGGCTGCTGGTGCTCAGCTGAGGATCTGGACACAGGGAAAACTTTTTGCATAGGTCTATCCATTATGGAGGTATGCAGTTAACTCTAGCGTGACTTGCATGAGTGCAGGAGGGTTCCCAGTGGCTGTGTGTGGTGAAAATAACCCTCAAAATATTCAGACAACGCTGCAAAACACTAGATCATGTATACATGCCACCCAAATGTCCTAGGGCTGTCATGTATACATGACACCTGGATGCCATTAATTAATTCCCAGGGCTGTCATGTATACATGACACCTGGATGCCATTAATTAATTCTTAGTGTCCACCTACTACGTAGGTCGAGACTGTATTAGCTGCTATTATCAGTCTCCACCTACATAGTATCTGAGGACTAGTATTATCACTAGTATTATTAGTCTCCTCCAACTATGTAGGTGGAGACTGTTCTTTTTGCTGATATTATTAGTTTTTATTCAGAGTCTTGTAATGATTCCAGGAGAACCAGAGACTATGCAAGGAATCTGAAGGGCCCAGGTTATGTGTCCTGGCAAGGGCCATTGCTGAGAGAAAGATAAATCCAAATCTCCATAATGGGGTCAAGGTCAATGTAAGAAACAGTGGCAGACACGTGCCTTCTTCAACACCTTTGTCAGATACCTCGTTATGTAACAAAAGAAGCTACCTTAGGGTGATCAGATCTTTTTCATATTAACTCCCATCTGTCGGGGTTTTCCCAACGATGCCCACTCCTCCCTATAGGGGATTTCCATGATTTTGGAAAAAATAGCCTTACTTGAAACCCTAATATTTGCCAAATTATATTAGCTAGAGAAAAAATAAAGATACATAAGATTCATCAACTCTTCCTCTTTCAAATGAAAGTATCCCCATGCCTCCAGGTGGTCCCATTGATGAGTTAGGATAAGTCAAAATAACTGGTTTCCTGTGTTTTGGTGGGCTAATCTGGGTGCACGCCACTGCCAGTGACCTTGAACCCTCTGGCTAGCATTGGCAGCATTGACCGGAGTGGTGATTGTAGCACTTCCCAGCTTCTCGGAATATCCCACTCATTCTTTCGACTTTTCCTTACTCACTGCCGTAAGGATGAGTCATCACCCTGTTCATGTGGCTCCCCATTGGGTTGTCTGTCCATTTCATAGTGCCGCTATGCCCTATAGGTGTGTGGGAAAGGAATAGCTCTTTGATTTTTTGTAATCACTTCCTTGATCAATTATAATAAATTCCCTCTAATACGGCACTTATATTTGCACTTGACATCACGATTACAAGTAACTGCAATCTGAGAAGTATATGCTCTGGCTGTTTCTTGCAGTATGGTTGAGTATGAGGTAATTACTTGTACAGAAACTGTGGCTAATTTGTACTCACCAGGGGCATCCTGAAAATACAGTGTGTCCTCGAAATACGAAAGGGATAGGGACCAAAAAAACTTTCGTAATCCGAAATTTTGTATATCGGAACGATTTTCCCCATTGAAATATACATACAAAGGGGGGGATGCGTTCCAGGATCCCATTGGACCCCCCACTTAAACCTTACCCCTCCAATTTAGAAGTATGCAGTACACATATACAGTACTATACTGTTGTACAGACATTAAAAAATAAAACATACAACTAATTACTGTAATATTAGTACAATGTACAGTTAAATATAGACCCGTGCTGCAGCTGGAGATTCGTGTCATTGATATTGTGCTAAGTCACATGGTGGGACCCTAAAAATTTCCAATTTCCTCTCCAGAGTCAGAGTATGGTGTTGTTTCTTCTTGGCAGCTGGTTCCCCGGATGCTGAAGATGATGCAGGGTGCTTGGGAGGCACGGCAAAAGTACAAAAACAGGAAGAACAGCGAAAAACTGCATAACGTACAGTGAAGATGAGAAGAGAGGACGGATGTGACTTGACCAGAAAGCATGCAAAAATGTGTTTACCAGAGAAGGGTTAGTTCATTTTCTCGCCACAAGCAAGCGCAGCGCTGTGCAGCGCACCCATTTTGAATTTCTCGTATTTCCTCTCGTATCGCTTTTCGTACCGAGACAGATACTTTCGTATTGTGGAATTTGTCCTACATTCATCGTTTTTGTACCATCGGAAATTCGTACTTCGAGTTTTCATATTTCAAAGACACACTGTATTACACATGTTAAACACAACTTACATTTTCTGTACTTCACATCACAAATATGCTTATGCTCACATATTCACCAATATTGTCTGCTAACGAGGGAAAAAATTTAGTTACAGCCAACCAGGTAATTTTCTTTGTCTCCCATGCACTTTTGGTTTTCTTTCATTGTACCAAATTGGGTTACACAAGGTATTTCAAATCATTGTTTCACAAATAACCATAAACAGTAACACTTATTGCAATGCACTTGTAAAACTTATTATAAAACATAGTTCATAACACATACTAGATATAACTCATAGTATCGTACATTTCACTCATGTATAAAAAAACACACTTGTGCATATGTGTTTACTATTTACATTTTCCCACACACCTGCTAAGTCACTGAGCCCTTTTCCTGGTAGTAAGGGCAGAACTTTCGCAGAGGTCGATGATGTAATCAGCCACGCGCATAGGGGGATGGAATTGGATGAGGATGATTAGGAAGACATCACTCTACAGTCTACCAGTGCTGCGTACAGACTGGGCCGTGCATCAGTGAAGTACCTTGGGTACCTACTTACCCTATGGTTGTCATAGAAAATGGTTGCGGTTTCAAAGGTTGGCAGGAAAATGCTTGAGTCAAATCCTGTCCACAGGTGGTGCTCTGCACCCCAAATCATGACAGTATAACACATTAAACATATCTCGACTTATGGGGAAGCTTCTTTATTGTGGCTAAACAATAGATATATGTAAGTAATTTTTACTATTCTGATCTCAGAGTCTTTTAAAGTTTCCAGGAGAACCAGAGTCTGGTCAAGGAATCAGAATGACCCAGGTTATGTGTCTTGGCATGGCCCATTCCTCATAGAAACAAAATTCCAAATCTCTCCAGTGGGGTCAGGGCCACTAAGAAACAGTAGACGCAGAATAGTAACTCCCTGTACGACAGAGTTCTAGTAATAATAATAATAATAATAATAATAATAATATTATTATTATTATGTACCCTTAGCGATGCTCAGTATATTTTTGAGATGTTGTCAGAATAATTTTAGATTGGTGTAAATATTTACTTTGTTGTTTGTTTTTTAAATAGTTACATCAGTATGAGGTGAAACAGGCAGTTATTTCAGCAGTTGTTCAGAACACTTCTATATTCTGTTCACATTTGAAGCGATGGCAAAGCTCCTCTCTCTCTCTCTCATTATCAGGTTTTGGCACTTGTCACTCAAGCAAGGCACCCGATGGTTAGTTCCAAATACGTCTGGGCGATGCATCTTGTCAAGGGCTCGTATTCTCGTTGACTTTCGGAGACTCTTTGGCACCTCGTGCTTTGTTTATATTTTGTGAATGATGTAATTATAAACGCAATGCATTTTCGTCCTAGAAAAATGTACATAGATGCCAACCAGAAATGAGGTATAATTTGCAGAATATACAGCTAAGGAAATTGTTAGAAAGCTTCCTAAAGTGAGGAAAGTACGAGACAAACAAAAGTGTAGGGTTGTGAGCAGTTGGGAAGAGAGTTGGGTGAGTGGGGAAGTATTGGGGGGATGGTAGAGTTAGTCACTAGGGTAGGGATTTGAGAGTAAAAAACAAAAATGCTTCAGGTTGTTCGTATCAACAGCACTAGGATCATTAAAACAGATAATCAGTTTTTACGGTCACAATCTTAACAAAGCTACGGTAAGTAATGAATTATTTGCCGTAAAAGATCCGATTTTAATCTACAATACAAGAAAACTATTTATTGGAGACAGAAAAAAAGAACATTTGCTAGAGGTCTAGAAAGTAATTCTTTTTGTGAACAACTAAACAAGCGGGAACAAAATTCAAGATCAGTTCATTGTGAGATGCCTGGAAACGCGTTTAAAGGTGGCAGTACACGGCAGTCCTGTTGTGTACATGAATGACTGAAAGTATCGGTTAACTCTTGCACACTCGTAAGAGACTTGGACAGAAAAGGAGTGAGAGTGTGCTATCAGATGGGTGCTGCTCGCCAGCGGTATTTGAGGAAGGATGCAAGGAAACAATGCAAAGAAACAGTTACTAAAGAAGCAGCGATAGTTAAAAGATAGAGATACAACAGTTCGGTGAAGTGTGAGATGTTGAGGGGAGTCAGCAAGAGAAGATGATGAGATTAATAACTTTGATTCCACCACGTTTAGCAGAGATGTTTGCAGGGATCTCCCCCACACACACGAGAGAGAGAGAGAGAGAGAGAGAGAGAGAGAGAGAGAGATATGTACTTCACACAGGGACGATTAAAACATGGCTTAAATCAGAAGTTGAACTGGGGCAAAGAAGGCACTGAGTTTCTTAAATGCAAATTTTGCAGTCATCTGGTGTAAATTTAGTCAGACCTTTTCCTTAGCGTCTCATCCCCAGAGTTTGGAATTCGTGGATAGGGCTGTGATTTTCAGATAGTGACAAGCATCTCAATAACCCACTCGGTCACTGGCCGTCTTTCACTGTACAGTAAGTGCCCGAGATGTAGGTAGGTAAAGTACCAGTTTATATTGTACGAGTATTATCAGAAAGTCCTGATTCAATGTATATCACCTTGGTAAAATAATTGAGAGTCAGTCTAGAGATTGGCCAGTGATATTTTTTATGAGTTACATCTCAGAAAAAAACTGCATTGTAAGTTCATCTTTAAAAATATGATCCACTTCAGACTAAACTTTGTGGAAGGGCTGGGGATAAATCTAGAAAGGATACATGTGAATTTGAGAACAATCAGACAAAGATTAAGCTCAGAGGAGGTCAAAATTTTATGTGTGAATCAGTGATTGAGCAAACAAACTTTATAATCTTATATCTAATTTAAAACAAACCTGATGGAAGTTTATATATATATATATATATATATATATATATATATATATATATATATATATATATATATATATATATATATATATATATATATAATACGACACGTCACACGGTCATTTTATGCAGTTTTTATCCTAATTTATAGAAAAAAAAATTAGTCAAAGGGTTAACGGTAAGACAATGATTTTTTTTTTTTTTTTAATAGAAAAAACGCTCGTTGGTCTGGGTCAAAGGGTACAGTCAAAGCTCTACTCCTGTGTGTTGTAGGCTATCATTATTTAATTGATTTCAGGATCCACTTCTTGCTATTCCTTTACTATTTTTTCCCCGGAAAAATCGGTTTCTATCATTATCGAATATTTATCCAACTTTTCAGCCTCTCATTTTACTGCTTTTATGACACGAATATTGCTCTTTATTTTCAGGGCCCACTTATTAATTACTTATGTTCAAGATTCCATTGTTTCTGCTTATTTCAATCTTTCCGTGATTTTTATTATGTTCGCGTTTGTTCTCTCCCCCCCCCCTCGCCTCTCTCTCTCTCTCTCTCTCTCTCTCTTTGTAACTTATTATCTTTGCTCCATTTGAAAAAGACAAGATCGTAGTATTAAAAAGGAGCAGTGATGATATAAGCAAGCTCACCATCCCCAACCCCCAGGCAAACAACACACCTCTTCCCTGCTTCAAACCGTGCAGAAGCAGGTGTATTTACACAAGGCACTGGCAAATAACTCCCAGCCCTCCCAACTCACCCTGCATACCGTAACGTATCCAGCTTAAAGGTCTCACGCTGATAATGAAGGTGCATAGTCATTGCCAAGGATATATTGCTCAAGCACAAACAGACATAAGTAAGGCTAATCAAGAACGGTCTTAAACAGATGTACATGCGACGAGTACAAATAGATGTAAGCGAGAAAAAGCAGACATAAAAGGGAAACTTATCTCTGTTCTGGTTTTATGCTGCATTGATTTATATATATATATATATATATATATATATATATATATATATATATATATATATATATATATATTAGGGCTGATCGTGAAATCAAAAATGCATTTTGAATTCCGACTCACTTTTTCTGTATCGTAAAATTGCATTCTGGAAATATTTTGTTTAATATATTCTTTTTTTTTTTACTTGTACACTCCTTCCTTTCCAAAATCCAACATTTGTATATTTATGCTTCCCTCTGTATAGAAACAAGCCTTTCCAAAGACAACCAGATTACTTAAACTGTAATAACCATCACAAATATTATAGTGGAGAGGAATTAGGAGGTGGCCAGGATATGTTTCTTAGTGGTGAGGGAAGGAATGGCTTCCCTGTGCTGAAGTCTGGCCCTTATGTAGCCGCCCCTGGCCTTCTGCCCACACACAGCGACCGCTGCCTCTGGGATAAGCTTCACACACCGCGCAGTGGACAGGGTGTAGCATGAGAACTTGGGAACATCATAGAACTTTTCAAGAACACCCTGGATCTCTGCCCTGGACAGAAAACAGGTGAAGACTGGGTCATCCACCTGCCCTGGCTGCCAGGTGATGAGGTTGGTCAGGCTGGTTGCGGAGAGGTTCAGCTTTGGGGTGACTCCTTGTTGGACACTGGATGTCACCTCCTCCTCCAGCTCTCCCTCAGCCATGAAGAGCTTCACCTGCTCTTCCTGCTCCAGAAATATGCTCTTCTCCTCTTTCTTCCTTCTTTTCTTCAACTCTGTCCCCTTCTCAGCTGCTTTATGTTAGCGTTCAGACTCCTTGTCATCATTTCCCATCATCATCTCGGACTTCTCCACCTTCTTAGCTCTCTGACCATACAGCCACCTCAGCTCTATCACCTGGATCTTACTGGCGTGGGTACAGGAGTGCTTGATGTATGCCCTGGCCTGACACTCCTCCTTGCCAGGGCAGCCAAACCCAGGCTCCTGGCACAGCATGATGGTGCAGCAGCAGGTGGTGATGTCGAGCTACTTGTCCAGCAGGTCCACCACCTTCCTCTTTTCTGCCTTGTTCGCCCTCCCCCAGGTCACGTTCTCCACCCTCTTCCACAACCTCACAATCTTGGTCACAAGACTCTTCTCCTGGATTATCAATAGAGGGCAGAGCTTGGCATTAGATTTGTTCCACTGGGTCATGATGAGAGCAACCAGCTCTCTCACAGTTTCTCTCAAATTGGTATCTTGCTTCTCTTTATCTTTCTCAATCATTAATTTTTCCTTGATTAGAATCCCTCTTTGGATTTGAGCTCTCAAAGGTGGTACTTCACTCAGGACAGACTCCTTCCCTTTGCCAATAAAATCACCTAACTTGCTGCCAGTCTGTTTCCTTGTCTTTGGTTAATCCTTAGAGCCCTCTGAAGTGCCCATCTGAAATAGAAATCACGCAGTATTATCACGGATTTTATCAAAATGGTTTCATCCACCATACTTTTCTTTCTTTTTTCTTTTTCTTTGTTTTTATGTGTCCAACTCTGGGCATAGGCTTCACAGACTGCTTCCAAGGCCCAGTAGTCCTCCTTCATACTATACACCTCTATATGTCACCACTTCGGCGCTAACACCCACCGTCCATAGTGTATACATGCTAGGGCTGTCTCATACAAGACTGGTGTATTGGTATTAGCGGGGGTATTTTTACGACATGTTGGTGGGTCTTCTGGTAGATCAGTGAAGTCTGTTTTTACCAAATTCAAATCTTTAAACTGTTCCCTGCCCCAGCGAGGATTTGAACCTGGATCCGGTGGGTCTGCAGGCCACCTCTCTACAGCCACACAGAAAATACCTGCCAAATTTTACATCAAAGAAGGCTTTTAAAGCTGTAATGGAGCAAGACCGTCAGTTGCGAGTTGCAAGATAAGACATGCAGAATATTTTTAGTAAATGAATGCTACCAATGCCTTTTCAGAGATGCATTTAGTGAATTTCAAAAGTAAAGCTCATGACAATAGCTCTGGAAGTGAGATTTTTACGCACCTTCGCAATTTCCTGTACATATACGAGCATTCATTATGCGATATATGTGTTTTTTCAATGCCATTCATCGCATCCCTACTCATTGGGAATACTAAAGCTGTCCCAGGACCGTTTAAAACCTATCTTGTATCGGGGGCTCAACTTCAGATATTTCAGACGGCATGTGCATTTAAGCCGTATTCTAGCTGCAAATGTCTCATATAAGTTGTGAAATGATCATAACTCTTACAGTATGCATCCTACATGCTTAAATTTGGTCTCAAGCGATTTGTCTCGACTAGACGATTCATAAAAGGTGTATGTATGTAGGTGAGGTGGAGGGAGGGAAAGGGAGGGGTAGACCGAGGATGAGGTGGAGGGATGGAGTTGAGAGTATATGAGGGAGGGGGGGTGAGTTGGGGGGAGGGTAGTCAAATGGTGGGTGACAGAGCGACTTGGAGGCGTTTTGTCTGCGGCCACCCTTTGCGGGATTAGGGCGTCGGGCTATAGATAGATAAAGAGAAGTTTAAAAATTGGATAAAATGCAAAAAATACAATTTTCACTTGCAATTTTGGAAAGCTAGAAATATTTGAGTTTCAAAATAAACCTGAAATTCGTGTTTACCATGCAATTTTACATAAGAAAACAGTTGAGCCGAAATCAAAACATGCATTTTTCAATTCTCATTGACATCTCAATCAGCCCTAATATGTGTGTGTATGTGTGTGTGTGTGTGTGTGTGTGTGTATATATATATATATATATATATATATATATATATATATATATATATAAAAGATAGATAGATATAGCTAGATGAGTTTGATAGACAAATAGATATAGATTGATAGATAGACAGATATAGATAGAGATAGATATACAATATATAGATAGATAGATGGATAGATAGATATATAGATATTTAGATAGATGGATAGATCGACAGACAGATAGGTAGATAAATAGGCTGATAGATAGATAGTTAGATGGACAGATATATAGATGGCTAGACAGACAGATATAGATAAACATATACAGATGGATAGGTAGATAGATAGATAAATATATATACATTATATGTACTGTAAAGCCTCAATATGATGGACTTCAGTGTACAGGAATTTGCTTTTATCGGAATCGAGCAGTTGACCAGACTAAATTGTAATACATCGGGGAAGTCCGAGGGTGACGAGTGATAAGTGAAATATACAGACAAGGTGAGCATGTTTAGTTTGTAAGATAGTGAATAATCTATCTATGGTATAAGTAGGCTGCTTTACCCCCAGTGAGGAGGTTTGCCGAGACAGGACGACACAATTACATTTGACTCATCCACACACACATCCAAGGGGAGAAGGGACAGATCCTCATTGCACCACACCACATGAGGGTCAACTGCTCAGTGTGATCAGCCACATCCGCAGCAGGGCCCGACAGCAGAGCTGGTTTACCCCTTGCCGCGTCACAATGGACCATCCCCTTACCCGCACCTGACCTTTTCAGCTGATCAGACCAAGCGTCGGAGAATATCCCCACGGGGCTGCGTCATCATTTATTCATTCACAATTTCTTTCCAGTCATCCCTATCACACACAGTCACTCTTCCTTGCTCCACACACATCCCTCTCGCATCTAAAGCTCTCTTCACATTTTACACCCATCCTATTCGTAATCATCCCCTCCACCTTTCACCTCTCACATCTCATCTAGTTATCATTTTCACCAATCGCTCTTCATCCATTCTCTCCATATGCCCAGGCCAATGCAACTCTATCTGTTCAACTCGTTCAACCATCTCCCTCTTAACTCCAGTTCTCCTTTGCACTTCATCATTTCTCACTTGATCCATACAAATCACTACACACATATTCCTCAGATACCTCATCTCCATTAGATTCAAACTTTTCCTCTCTGCTACACTCATATTGTATGTTTCAGCCCCATATAATGCAGTCAGTACCACTACACCCCCATCCAGCCTTTTCTTTACATCCATTCTAAGCGAATGACATTTAATCACTTTTTCCATTCCTTTCAGCACCTTTCCTACTTCATTCATTCTATACTTCACCTCAACATCTATTCTTCCATCTACAACAACCTGTGACCCTAAATACTTACAGTGTATAACACTGTACCTCCTCAAGTAACTCACCATTAAGAACTACATTCATCCTCCTGCCATCTACCAACCTCATACACTTCATCACTTTACACTTATTCTCATCTATTCTCAATTTCCTCCTTACACTCACCCTTCCAAACGCCTCTACCAACTGTCTCAATCTCTTCTCCGAATCAGCCACCAGTGCAGTATCATCCACAGAGAGCAATAATACAGATTCCACTTTCTACCATCAGCATTCACCAGACTCAAACCTTCACCTAACACTCTCACATTCACCTCCCTTACGACATCATCTATTTAAATACTGAGCAACCAAGGTGACATCAAACATCCCTGCTGCAGCCCCACTCTCATGAGAAACCAATCACTCACAGTATTTCCCACTCTTACACATGATGCACTATTTACATAAAAACTTTTCACTCCTTTTAACAACCTAACATCTAGTCCATACAATCTCAAAACAGCCCACAAAGCCTCCCTATTAGTTCTATCACACATTTTGTCTAAATCCATGAATGCCCAAAACATATTCGTACTTTTCGCTAAATACCTTTTACACGGCTGTCTTGCAGCAAACACCTGATCCATGCATCCCCTCCCTCTCCTAAAGCCACACCGCTCATCACCAATCACTCCCTTTATACCCTCTGTGAAGGACTTGTCACACGAATGCAACTTATTGATAATGCGGCCCTGGATCTCATTAGAATCCGTAGTGCAAGAAGCAATTGCCTGAAGGGCTGATTTGAAATTGGAAAATATGACAGATGAGTCATGCCTAGAGTTTAAAGCATAGTCTATGGCTTTCTCAATTGCAAAAAGCTTGGATGTAAATACAGATCTATGAGTCGGCAGCTGATACCTGAAGGCACAATCAGTTGACCATACACTAGCACCCACGCATTCACTCAACTTGGAGCCATCGGTGTACAATTGGTGGGACCTTGCTGGGACCCCCAAGTGACGAACGATGATGTTACAAAACAAGTGGTGGACCTCCGCCTCCGGCGCCTTGGTCTTTGGTGCTGGGATCCATGATACATCAACAGTAAAGCTGGATGGCTTCCAAGGTGCTATAATTTTAGGCACCAATTTGTCACAGTCACTGAGATCCAAACTTAGTTCCTGATTCATTAAGTGGGGGCGAACAGCAAGTGGCAGAAGCACCCCCTGCAGAAGATGGTGGTGTAGTCACAGGGGGGTACAGACCACATTGCCGATATCACTTTTCCTTAATGTTCGTAGGCCATACGATATGTGGTCACAGCGAATATGGAGAGGAGACACATTTGCCTCCACTTCCAGTCAAGCTACCCATGTAAACTGGGTCACAAAAGTATCGGTGCACATGGGGTCTGATGCCTATCGAAAACATTCGAACAACTGCTGTACATTACCAAAAACTCATTATGTATTAACAATGTATGTTTATGTAAACATAACATTTGCACTATGTTTGTAAGAAGACATTGCTAGTTGGCGATATAATGACACCTCCCGACATCAGGGCTACAAGAGTACGGTAGGTCGGACACTAATATTTCAGCGACCTTCGTTCTGTGTTCCCAAATGTTTCATGCATATTGTGCACCGATACTTTTGTGACCCATTGTACACCGGATGGCTCAAAGACAAATTCTCAAACATTTATACTGGAACACATCCAACCTCCTCAATGTGGCATCAAATGCCAAGCCAAACACCTATGCGCCATAGTCTAGCTTAGATCAAATAAGGGACTTATACACCATTAATCAAGATTTTCTGGTGGATCCCCAAGTAGCACCCACTAGGTACTTGAGAACATTTAATGGTTTGTCACAGGGAGCAAGCAAATTATCGATATGAAGCTTAAAATTTAATCTTCAATCAAAATTTAGGGCCAAAAACTTTACAGAATTTAGAAAAGGTACCGCTTGAGTATCCAGACTTAACCCGCCCCATCCTGACGTTTTCTGGGCAGTGGTATGCCCCAGTCCCGACATTTTTGGACCTTTTTTTTGTTTTGGCTCAAACATCCGCTTTTGGTGAGAAACATCAAAAATTCATAGAGAAATCGCTCACCTGAGGTTTAAAATACTCGATTTAGGTACGAGTACTTCCTTAACTGACTGGTTTTCTAACAGGCTGGCACCAAAGAAAACGAATTCTATGGGAAGGTAACTATTTTATCCACTCATAAACAGTATTTATTTATTTACTTGGTACGAATTTATATGTAGTAAAAGAGTATATTGGTTTTCAAACAGTAATATAGGCATTATAAGCATTGTTTCACTCACTAACTCATCACCATTCATGGTCTTTTTTTTTTCCCACATTACCTGATCATCATTTCTGACTGTTTCTTCCTCTAATGCTATGTAAACTTTGTCCTCCACATTGTCATCGATTGAGGAATCACTCTGGCCCTGAATGTCTTTATTGGCCAGGTCACTGGTAACAGGTGAATTGCCGAGACAATGGCGTGCAGGGGGGGGGGAGAGGTTATGCGGTGTAAGGCATTGTCCCTGCTTGGCATCTTGTAGAGGAATAGAGGAAGGTGTCCCGTGTATACGTGCCAAAAATCACTCGCGAAATCACTAGCGATAATTGAAAATTGTGCAAATTAGGGAGCTTGCAATGTTGCCGCGTTAATTCACGTCACCGGAACATGAGTGCATATAATGTGCGGACGTTAATTCACGTCGCCGGGATGGAGCAGGTTAAGCACAAATTATGTACTTTATGAGTCGTAAAAACTATAGCAGCACACATTGGGATGGAAAACTTAAATCCCCACTGTAAGGCCCATTGGTGGACATAGTCAAGGGCTGCTTGAATCCGCACAGCTGAAAATTGTGCGCTATGGGAAGAGTACCATACTGCACAAGTGTCAGCATAGAGTGAGTATTTAAGATTCCTCAGGATGGGAGCAGATGACAGAATATCATGGATCATAATACTGAATAAAGTGGGACTAAGCACACTTCCCTGTGGCACCTTTTTTCCTGGATAAATATATCCAATGTTATGTTATGGGGCAGTTTGACAAAGAAAGTCGTGTCCCTTAAGAAACTGGAAAAAAAAATAGGCAAATTTCCTCTTAAACCATAAGTATAGAGCTTCATTAGGATACTGTGTCGCCATGTCATTTCATAGGCTTTATGGATGTCCAAGAACACCCCTATCTTGAATTCTTTATTGGCAAAACCCTCTGAAATACAATGTTCTAAATTCATTAAATGATCTAGTGAACTTCTGTATTTACGGAAGCCACATTGTTGATCATTTAACAAATTCTTTGACTCTAACATGAAAAGAAGCCTATTATTAACCATTCGTTCCAGGATCTTACATAGACAAGAAGTCAGCATAACAGGACGAAAAGAAGTGGGATTCATGAGACCACCAGCGTCTTTGGGTATCAGTATGAGATGCTCGAAGTGCCATGAGACTGGGAAAGTTCGAGACTCCAAAATCTAATTGTACATTGCTAACAGCTTAATCAGGTTATCCTGATTAAGATGCTGGATCATACTGTATATGATGGTTTCTTTTCTTTTATGTAAGAAAGAAGGTACCAAAGGCCAGAAGCCGGCAAACCGTTCCTTCAAAGAAAAAAACAAAAACAATACACAAGAGAGTCAAATTCAAGATCCGTTTATTTCGAGATGCCTAGACACACTGCGTTTGAAAGACTGGAGATCGTAGGAGGTAGGAAAAACAGACAGAGGGAGACAGTTCCAGAATTGACATGGTGCATAAAATGAAGGATTGGGAGTAAGGGTTATCTCTTCCATTAGAGAGTTGGACAGAAAAGTGATGAGAGTTTGTTGTTAGACCGGTGCTAAGCACCCTTCTTAGAGGTGGAGGGATGCTAGCAGACAGTTCAGAGAAGCAGTGACCATTGATGTAGCAATAGAAAAGAGATAAAGATGCAACAGTGTGGCAAAGAGACAGAGGTCGAAGGGAGCCAATAAGAGGAGGAGAGTTGATGAGACGAATAGCCTTTGACTTCACCCTATTGAGAAGAGCTGTATGTGGGGAGCCTTCCCACACATAAGAGTTGTACTCTACACAGGGGTGAATAAAACCCATGTATAAAGTCAACAAGTGTACAGGGGTAAAGAAGGTACGGAGTTGGCTTAGCACACCTAATCTCTTGGAAGCAGATTTTACGAGATGCACTATGTTCTTTCCAAGATACGTCCATAGTGAATGAAACCCCAAGCATGTTCAAGGATGATGGAGGATTAAGCTGGATATTATTAAACATCAGCAGATACTCCTGTGGAAGATTGTGTTGGGTTGATAGGTGTAAAAACCGATTTTTGATGCATTAAAAACAAGAATATTTTTACCCCAGTCTCAGTTACGAGCCAAGTCAGACATCAGGTGTACCATAGCCTCATCCCTTGTTTGTTGAAGTAACTGCTGAGATGGATGTTGCAGGAACCGAATGGAAAGATGAAGGGTGGTATCATCAGCATACGAGTGGATAAGGTTAGATGTACAGCTTAGAAGGTCATTGATAAATAAAAGGAAGAGAGTTGTTGATAGGACAGAGCCCTGAGGAACACCACTGTTGATAGATCTAGGAAAAGAACAATGGCCTCGACAACAGCTGCTATAGAACAATCAGAAAGGAAGCTAGAGATGAAGGCACATATAGAAGGATTGAAATCGTAAAAGGGCAGTTTGGAAATTAAAGAATTATGCCAGACTCGACCGAAAGCCTTTGAGATGTCAAGTGCATTGGCAAAGCTTTTGCCAAAGTCCCAAAAGGAGGATGACCAGGAGTCTGAAAGGTAGGTGAGAAGATCGCCACTGGGGCATCCCTGACGGAACCCATACTGACGATCAGAAAGCAGGTTGTGATAGGAAAGATGCTTTAACCCGCCCCGTCCCGACCACTTTTTCACCACTGGTACCCCCCAATCCCGACCATTTTTGGACCCAAATTTTTTTTGCTAAAACTTTCGCTTTTGGTCAGAAACAATGGTCAGTCACGAAGAAATTGTTCCCCGGGGTCCATAAGTGCCCTAAACAGGTATACCTTCATCACACCTGGTACCATGTTCTCTGTAGGTGGTCTGAGCCTCTAACGTTTTCTATGGTATTATAAGTCTGGGAAACCAATGAAAGTAAGTAGATAATTATGTATTTATTACAAACATAAAAACATGTGATAAAAGAGTAAATTGGATTTTATACAAAAATAGAGCTGAAATAAGCATTGTACCATCGTGTGAAACGAGCAAAATCGGGCAGACTGGTCACGATGAATCGCTAACATTCCTGAATCATGATACATATCATTTTTTCTACTTACATAATACATTTACAATAACATTATACCATTTTACATTTTATTGAACTGTTTTTACTTATTCACAGCCCTTTCAATAACATTTAGCATAATGTTAGCGCTTATTTACGTAGTGAGTGAACTCGCTGTGACTGTTGTTTCAACTCGTATTGTGTTTTTTCTACTTACATAATACTTTTCTAATAACATTATACACTTTTCCACTTTAGAGAACTGTTTTGAGATAGTTTCAGGCCTTACGTAAATATTTAGCGTAATAATAGCTCATAATAACACAGACGGTGAAGTCGCTATGACTACTATTTCAACTTACAACCTATTTTTGTACTTATATAATATTTCTCCACTAACATTGCACATGTTTACACTTGATATAATTGATATCACATAATTTCAGACCTTACGATTCTACTGAGCGTCATATTATCGCATACTTACACAGTGAGTGTTATCGCGCTATCATTTGTTTCATCTTACACTAGTATTCAACTTATAAATTACCTTACTACTAATATTACAACCTTTTCCACTTTATATAATTCCTATCACATACTTACCGACCAGAATGTTCTACTGAGCGTAATATTTTCGCAGATTTACACAGTGGGTGTACTCGTGACATCAATTATTACAAATTACACTATTTTTCAACTTATATGTTTTATTCATGCTAACATTACACCCGTTTCCACTTTATATTCTTGCTATCACATATTTACTGACCAGAGTGTTATACTGAGCGTCATATTTTCGCAGATTTACACAGTGGGTGTAGTTTTGATATCACTTCTTTCAACTTACACTATTTCTCAACTTATACATTACTTTCCTGAAAACATTACACCCGTTTCAACTTTATATATGACTTAGCACCTACTGACTGGCCTTACCATTATAATGAGCGTCATATCGCCATCCCACACAGTTTCAGTAGTGTAGGAAGTTATGGTACTCTTTGAAACATGGCTGAAGGCACAACGCAACATTGCACTCGACACACTCGTACCTTGTGTCTTTTCTCTGAGTGGATGGTCTGACTGTTGAGTGCTTGCATACATGGCAGTGGCGGTGGGGTTTACGACGGTTTTATGTCGGAAGGGATTGTGCTAGGATAGTGGCGTCCTGCGAGGCGTAGGGGAGTCTGGGCAGCCATGGGGGTGCGGGTGCGGTTGTGGGTCTGTCCTGGGCATGCTTGGCGATTATTTCACGTGCCAGCTCCCTCACAAACCCCTCAAAGGTCTCGAATACTCCGGTGGTCATGGCGTGCAGGTAGTGTGCATTCAGGACCGTGATGTCGAGCAAGTGGAAAAAGAGTTTCTTGTACCACTTCATCGTGGTCCTGGCACAGTCAACACTGGAAATCATCGAGTCTGACTGATCCACTTGCCTCATGTTCAGATTATAGTCCAGTACAGACTCGGGTTTCCAGACGTTGCGCCTCCTCTCAGTACGGTGATCCACGGAGTCTGTGCGGTGCATCAGGGGGCTGTGAACAGTTGATAGGAGGCAAACTTCCCTGTTGTGGTTCCACAGGGTGGCAAGGATGTTATTGGCCTGGAAGAAAACCACCTCGTTCTTGTCAAGTTTCTTCCCTATCTTGACCATGTGGCGACGGTTTCTCTTGACTGTACCACAGACTCTGGTATCGTGTTGGTGGAGTAACCTAGCGAGAAGAGGGCTACTGTACCAGTTGTCCAGGTACAACACATGACCACGATGAAGGTACTCTATCATTGTCTTCACCACGGCCCCAGAGAGTCCTATACTACGATCTTCTGTTATATCTGTCTGTGCGCCTGTGTACAAGACTATGTCTTGCACATAACCAGTCTTACAGTCACACATAACAAAGATCTTGAACCCGAAATGGTGTCTCTTGCTGGGTATGTACTGCCGAAAGGAAATATTGCTTCTCCACAACACAAGACTCTCGTCTATGACGAGGTCTCTGTAAGGATAAAATGAGGAGCGGAACATTTCCCATAAATGATCAAATACCAGCCTAATTCTCCTCATTTTATCTGTGTTATTTGCATTGGCTGGATCTTCTGCATCAAAAAAGTGGAGGCGGCCGAGAATATGCTGAAATCTGTTACGACCTTTCCAAAGAAAGGTGTGAGGATCATTGGGTCAGTTGTCCAGTAGGCAGGAATTTGGTTTTTTCGTACCACACCCATCAAGAGAACCAGGGCAAAAAATAAGAACATCTCTGAAATTGTCACGGGATAGTCATATTGTTGGGAATGCCTGCTCGTGGTTCCCAAACGTTCACTTTCACGGCGCTGTGTTCGTGAAAATATATTGGTCTGTTCCACTATGCGCCCCACAAACGCCTCCCCAAAGAACAAGTGGAAAAAATCCACCCTAGAGGAACCCGCATGCACACCTGGAGCCGTGCAACCAGACCGCCACTCCTTAGTGAAAGGGTGAATGATGGGAGTAAAATTACTCCCATCTTCCCGGTTCCACGAGACACCACCGTCTCCAGCCACGTCCCCATCGTCCCCTTCGTCAGGGTGGGGAGGTGAGGGTGGTGGGGGAGGTTGGGGAGGTGGAAAGCAGCGCCTCTCATCACTCGCACTTCTCTTCCCTCTCCCTTTTCCTTTACCCTTTCCCTTCCCTTTCCTTCCTTTCCCCACATCCTGGGGCTGTGGGGAGGAAGTTTGGGAATATTGTGGGGTGAAAGACGTGCTGGGGAGTGGCTCCACCTCCTCTCCCCTAGGCCTATGTGCACCACGTGCTCGTGCTGCCTCCCTCACACCACTTTCCCCTTCACCCCGCACTCCCGCCACACCACTTTCCCTTTCACCCAGCACTCCCACCACACCACTTTCCACTTCCCCAGACAAAAGACTTGCACCATACATGATATGTCTTCTCGCCCCACCTTCTGATCCTCGGGGTGATATTTTTTCTTTACCCAACCACGAGGCGATATCACGTCCTAAGCCGCCGTCATCCTCATCATCCTCATCCTCATCCTCATGAGATTCGGGATGGAGAGATAGCCGTGCACGTGGCTGGGGAGCAGGCTGGCCTTCCCTTGCCTTACGGTATGTCACATACCGCTTTTTCCGGGGCGAAGGGACCTCTTCATCACTGCTTGTTATTTCTTCCTCTGGCTGGACGTAATCGCGATTCACCACATCATCGTCAAATGGAGAATCACTATCTCCAGTGAAGGCTTCTAGGGCGGATGCAATTTCGTCGTCTGAGAGACCTTTCCACGCCATGTCTGACCTGGGTCACTGCTAACAGGTGAGTGACCGAGACAAGGGCGAGCACGGGTCACGCGGGGTCTGGGATGCTGCCTGCCTGGCGGCAGGTAGGGGAGGCTTGGGTACGTGGGCGAATCGAAAATCTCGCGCGAATTTTGAAAATTGTGGAAATTATGAACCTTGCAATTGCAGGACGTTGAAGTACGTCAACGGGATTGGCAGTGACAAAACGTGAGGATGTGGAAGTACGTCGACGGGATGCAGCGGGTTAAATTTTTTTCTGTTAAGAATTGACTCAAAAACTTTTGAGACACAGGATGTGGACGATAGTTAGAGGGCTGGTGTCTTTACAGGATTTTAGGGAAAGAGGCAGTTCATCAAGCGTAAATTCTTGATTGTACGGAAAGTCTACATCTTCTGTGGCGTGGCAAAGTCTAATATCTATGGCTCAGCCATGCATTTATGATGTTGAAAACACGGGTCATAATTAGCTGATCTACTTACATGAGAAAAACTCCCGGAGAGGATGTTAGTAACATCGACGGGATCGTCACAAATGTTATTATTGACCTGCAGTGTGATCACAGGGATGTAATGGCCTTTATTATTTATTATTCTGATGGTGGATCAGACTTGACTTAATGGTGTAGAAATATTCATGGTGGACGCAACATTCCGCCAGGAGTCATGTTTGGCCCTTCTTATTATTCTCCTTGCCTCAGCCCATGCTTGTTTGTATGTAATAAAATTTTCCTCAGTAGGATGACTATAAAAAATCCTGTATCTGCTATTGCTGTAGATAATATGGCATCCAACAATGTGCTCTATGCTTTGCATGAACTGTAGTAAGAGTTTTGAGAATAGGAGCCTCAGCCGCATGTTATATGGAATTAGTTAAATTTTCGACCTTAACATCTACTGGCTCCCCAGATATATCAAAATTGGCGATCCTTGAGAAGGATCCCCAATCTGCTTTCTTATAGTTAAATTTTGGGGATGGGGAGCCCGAAACAATGTTGCATGTATAAGAAAGACAGGTGGGTTAATGATCAGTCCCAAGGAGTCGTCATAAGGACCCCATGAGAAATCTTGATGTATACCTGGGGATGCCAGAGACAAGTCAATAGCCGAAAAGTTACCAGTACGGTCATCTACATGAGTCGCTGTACCATTGCTCAGAAGACAGAGGTTGGACTGTAGTATTAGGTCGGCTTCTTGCTTCCCACGACCATCGATCCTCAAGCTACCCCATTGATAGTGATAGGCATTAAACTCGCCCAGCACTATCTTATTTCCAGGTTGATGTTCAGATAGTGAAGTCAGTGCATCACTATCAATAGGGCCATGTAGTGGACAGTAGAGAGAGCAAATAGATACGTGTTATTAAATTTTACTCTGCACACAAAAGCTTCCACAATATACTTTAGAATCACTTCCGTTTGTGGGTGTGATTTGTGTGTGTATATGGCAACTCCGTGGTCATCATATCTTCCATACAAGTGGTAGTGTTTGAAACGCAGATGATCAGGGTAATCCACCAAGAACGTCTCCTGTAAACAAATAATGTCTGGCCTGTGTATAGATAGCAGGATTGCTATATTGTGTACTTTATTCCCAAGAGTCCTACAATTACATTGTAACACAGTGAGTGTGATGGTTTAAGATTTACGAGAGTGGCCAGTGTGCTTATTTCTTTTTTTTTTTTTTTATGCCCCCTGCGACCAGGCTAATGGCTACTGGGGGACCTTTCCCTGTGCTTACTAACGGAAACATCCATATTTTCATCAATGTCAAGACTCCTGGAGTCCCCCGAGGAAGAGCCAACTTTTCTCTCCCTTGATGGATGAGGAGCAGGAAGGACATGAGGACGTGTTCTTAAAAGGGTGGTGAAGTTATTCTTATCAGTCTTGTTAGACTTTGGTTTAGGCTTTACTGACTGAGAGGTAGCAGTGGCCTGTGAATATGCAGAAGCTTTAGCGCTGTCAGTGAGTGAGTTGGTTCATACAGGAGGCTGAGAGGTAGAGGTTGTGGTAGAGTGGGTGGCCTGATTAACCTGTACAATCCCCCCGTCAGCATGGTGCCAACGGTACAAAACGTCTCGAGTAATCCCAGCGACGTGATGGTGCCGACAGCAAAATTCGAGCGCTGTACTGCATCTCTAACTGCTTCAATCTAGCTAATTTTTTGCTAAGGAGTAGCTTAATGTATTGCCAACATTGTGCACAAGCACTTGTAGCACTGAGTTTGGTTTTGCATGGCTGAGTAACATCAGTGTGCCACTGTTTCACAGCGTTAGAATGTCGCGGAAGTCACGCCATTTTTCCGCCTCATTGGGCTGGAGTAGGCAGTTGAAACTGTCACACGGACCCTCTGTCCTTTCATTTAGTGATTCTATAGAAAAGCAAGACCTGCACGACTCTTCTGGGGAGGAATATAAGCCAGTGGAAAAGGATATTGAGAATGGGGATTGTCCCATTCCCCTCCCCCATTCTCCCTCATCCCGCCCAGCTGGGTGGGAAAATGTAGCTCACGGCTTGGGAAACTGGGCTAGAAACACGATAGACGACTATTCTGCACTTATTTCTCCTATAATGAGTACATTTTTTTTGCTTTTCCTTGATTTATATGTCCTTTTGGATTGTTTTATGCAATGAAAATTTTTCTCATTTTGGGTCCGGGAATGGGTGGGTATAAAATTGCAAAAATGCCTGGGATGATAAGGGTTAACCAGCACATGATCGGTCTGCATCTCCGCAGTGTACCACAGGACGGGACATTACTGCCAAAGTATATGACCTATTTGGTGTGGGAGTTGCATGCAACTCCTTCACCTTTTTCCTAGCTTCAGAGTAAGAGATGCCATCAGTCGTTTTCACCGTGCAGACCTCTTTCTCCTCCTTCCACTTTGGACAGTCCCTCAAGGAAGTGAAGTGAGCCCCCTTGCAGTGAAATGAGCTGACAGTCTCTGACATGCAATGTTCACCATCATGACCTTGTGTTGCACACTTGCCACAGTGTGATTGGGAAGCCCAACAAGTCTTTTCATTATGCCCATAAATCTGACATTTGGAGTATCAAAGGGGATTGGGAATATATGGTCTGACATAGACAATTTCGTGTCCCATTCTGACATTACTGGGAAGACACATTTCCAAAAGTCAAGATGATCGTAGCTGTCCTCGTCCTCATGCCTTCTGTGAAATGAGTGATGAAACAGACATCTATTACATCCTGCCGAGCACCAGTATGATCTCATCCTCTTCCATAACCATGAGATCCCTGCAGGTGATGACACCTTTGTAGGAATTCATGGAGTGCGGGATCTTCGCCTCAACCTCATAACAATGAAATGTGTGCAGCTTAAGCAATTCCTTATCCTGGGCAGAATTAACAGTTTTAACAAGGAGGTCTCCATTAGTAAGTTTTTTGACAAGTTCTACCTCTCCAGCATATCCATCAATCACCTTCTTGATAGCGAAAGGATTAACCCCTTAACTGCGGGGCATCACTTTCGTGACACTTGGGAGCAAGGGATCATAACGCGGGGCGTCACTTTTGTGATTCTGTTTTATTTTGAATTCCCCCGGGCTTTCAAGTGGTGGCTTGTATCATCTATCAGTACTGTCAATGTCCAAACCTAGTCAACACTCCTAATCTCATCTGTATTACCATCCATTGTTGACAATTTAGCCATTTCTCCCCGTTCTTGACCCCCCTCCCTACCTCCCCTCCATTACCCTCTCCTCTCACCTGCCCGGCCATGCTATGCTAAGTAAATCTTCCCTGGAATTTTCCACTGATTTCATCCATTGAAATAAGCCCTATATCCTATTCTTATACCAAATAATATATACAAAAAAGAAATAAGGTAAATGAGAGTGCCATACGCCTGGAATTGGCTAATTAACACCTGACAGCACCTCACGTGCACTCATTTGCTAATTTTCGCTATTTATTTCCCCTTGAAATATGCTATATAATCTATTCTCGTAATAAAAATATATATAAGAAAGGAAGGGAGAACCCTAAGTGTTATTTACGTTCACCTGGAACTACCTAATTATTGCAGGCCACCACTCTGTATTCTATGCTAAGTAAATCTTCCCTGGAATTTTCCACTGATTTCATCCATTGAAATAAGCCCTATGCCCTATTCTTATACCAAATAATATATACAAAAAAGAAAGAAGGTAAATGATAGTGCCATACACCTGGAATTGGCTAATTATCACCTGACAACACCTCACGTGCACTCGTTCGCTAATTTTCGCTGTTTATTTCCCCTTGAAATATGCCGTATAATCTATTCTCGTAATAAAAATATATATAAGGAGGGAAGGGAGAAGCCTAAGTGATATTCACATTCACCTGGAACTACCTAATTTATAATGTATTGTCTAGATTTCCTGCCAATCATTTCGTAACTATATATTAGCAGCTCTCACGAGGCTGACGTTGGCAGTAATGCATTCTCCCTAGGTAGCCCACCCTGGCCCACCAGTATCAGTTTACCGTCGTCTTTCAAGGTGAAAGTACGTCAGATTCGCTCCTGCTAACTCCCGCCACTTTTTAGCCCCATGCAAAGGGCCCTGTGACCTCTACCCCCTACTAAACCTTGTGTGAAAAGAGGTAAAGGGCTGACAATTGATAGAGAGTGACTACGATCTTTCTGGTGAGTAAAACAGTGCAAGTGGAACTGTAAATAATGTGTAAACAGCAAGTGAAAGCAATGAATGTAAATATAAGTGAACAGTGGAAAATAGTTTTATAAGTTACCGGAAGTGACAGTGCCTAAAACAGTGTAAATAAAATAGAAATGTAAATAATGTAAATAAAATAGAGAACGTAAATAGAAATGTAAATGAGTATTATTATAAGAATACGAGTATATATACTAGGAGTAATGAAAGTGAAAGTTTCACTCTAGCATGTATGAATACTATGAGTTATGAGAGTGAAGGTGAAAGTGACAGATTCACTCTCAACGCTAGTATACAGGACGAGAAAGTGAATGCTACGTATTTTACTGAAAGATAAATATAATGCCTACAGTGACGATAAACTACTATTACTGAAGGAAACTTATGGATAAAGACTGTAGATATATATAACTGTTATATAGTGACAGAAATATAAACTGTGAGTGTTTTTATGAATAATAAATGACAGAACACCAGCGGCGAATGATGTCAAGTGGGAAGGTCATATGCCCTCGTAATTTTCATTGCTTTCACAGTGTTTTTGTTTTGTTTTTTGGAGTATGGATTCCAAACTATTTGAGAATCATAGAATAGTGTTTCTAGTGATAATATCAGGCTGTGGTAATCATATTACGAGCGGGATGTGTAAAGTGGAGACTTCGTTACCCAACTTCAGAGGTCTCCACAAGTCCTATGGTACTCGGTGAAGGCTCAACAAACACCCCAGGAGAAAGCTGAAGGTATGTGCCATAAGCATATTTGATTTTAATATTCTAGGACTACTAACTGATTTTGGGCAAATATTTTTAGAGGGTCTGTCGGAGCACGAATATGCCCACGGGAGCCGCAAGTCAAAGCAAAACAAGGCTGTGGTTAAGGGGTTAAGGATGGCCAAGGAAGTAGACCCATGGGCATGTAGGGTGATAAACTGAGCGTTATGTACAGGGATGTCCATCGAGGTGCCTGTCTGGGGCCGTTCAGTCTGGGGGCGGTCAGTCCGTCTATCAGTCGGGATGTCGTCAGGACCACCTCCCCCCCTTTAGGGGGGAAGGTGGCAGGGGCGTCCGCCATAGTAACCACCCCCCAACAGGGGAAGTGGGAAGGAGGAAAGATGAGCAAGGGACAAAAAAACAGGGACCAAACACCTTAGGCTGAGACTGCCCTCTCAAACCACCCCAGGGAGACCCGACCATGTTAATTCATGCTCCAGAGTGATCAGTGGGGGGGGGTTGGGGACTCTCCGTGGGCAGAAAGCAAAGGCAATCTCAGTATATAGGAAAAGACACTTACTGTTCCTAGCTATCAGGGAGGAGAGGAAAATGAGAAACTATCTAGCCTAACATCACCAGAAGGGTGAAAAAAAAAAAAAAAAAAAAAAAAGCTTATTGTTGGTGAGGCAGCCATGCAAACTAGAGGAGGGAGCAAAGAAAAGCACGTCTGCACATTCTGCCACCGTGCATAAAAGTCCCCCAATGCGTGACTTTTTATTTTCCTATAAGCCATTGGGGCCAAAGCCCCTGGTCATTAAGGCCATATATATATATATATATCATCATCATCAGCCGTTTGAGTATCCACTTCTGGACCAGCCTATCCCGACCGAAGTCGGGACGATACAGCCAATGCATCTCTACCAAGTGGCTTAGGCTGTCTGTTAGAGATTGTACGTAGGGTGAGAAGTGTTTGTAACTGTAATTGTAGTGATGGAGTGGCTTTGAATATGTATGTAGTCTGTGAACCAAGTGTAATCGGCTCGCGAAAGCCGACTGGGTGCAAGCATACTTTATAGTATGCGACACTGGTTCAACCACAGCACCCCTTGTGTCCGCCAATGCAGTACTTGGCCGGGTGAACACTTCCAAAGTGTATTACTCTGGTGGGGCGCGAACCCTGGCTCACCAGTGTACAAAACGCACACTCTACCACTGTATCACAGAGGCTCATATATATATATATATATATATATATATATATATATATATATATATATATATATATATATATTATATATATATTTATATATATATATATATATATATATATATATATATATATATATATATATATATATATATATATATTATATATATATATATATATATATATATATATATATATATATATATATATATATATATATATATATATATATATATATACTGTATTTATTCATCCATCCATCATCCAATCCTATGTTGCCCCATGAGAAGCGTAGAAGCCCGGGGCTAGGCAAACTGGTCCTGACACTTAAGATGAGAGTGACCAGCCTTACTCATCCCTGACTGGCATTATGTGAGCAATAACCCCAACCACCCTTCACCGGCTCCATCTGATTGGAGCGCTGGAATTACCCACTAAACCACCAGGCACCATAATTCGGCTCAATCTGATTGGAGTGCCACAATTACCCACTAAACCACCAGGTGCCAAAATTTGGTTATATGGTTACCACCCAGAGTAGTAAATGGTTTTCTGGTGCACAGGAAACCATTTGGCCTGTCACTCAGTGTAGAGACCCACAGGCTGAAGGAAGTGGAAAGAATGAAGGAAAGAAAGACAGAAGAGAGAGTGTAAAGTCACGGGTAGGCAGAAGGACAAGGAAAGAATGAAGGAAAGATAGACAGATGAGAATGGAAGGAAAGAAGGATGGAGAGGAAAAGGCTGACACCCGAGAGCAGCACTACATCGAGTGAGTGGATGGAGAGCGCCCCCCACCTACCATATATATATATATATATATATATATATATATATATATATATATATATATATATATACATATTGTAGGCTACATACATATATCTCGAAACACACACACACACACACACACACACACACACAGAATGTGGGTGGAAGACGAGCAAGGTTTCAAAATTTCGCGGCGTAAGGATTTTAAGCTGTATGTCCCCTTGTGACTACGCCTCACACAATCCTCGGTAAGGCTCAGCAGTGTGCTGACGTTCTCAGAAGCAGCCTGGGTCAGCATGTTGACCGCTATAAATAAGGAGAGTAGATTAAGGTCCTGTGCATTTTCAGTCACTGGCTGCGATGAATAAGGAAACCAAAAATTAATAATAATAATAATAATAATAATAATAATAACAATAATAATAATAATAATAATCCATCCATCCATTATCCAATCCGACGTTGCCCCACAAGGTGCGGAAGGAGCCTGGGGCTGACATTTAGTATGAGACTGACCAGCCTCACTCATCCCTGAGTAGCATTACGTGAGCAATAAACCCCAACCATCCCTTGGATATAAACCTTCACCTGCTCAATCCGACTGGAGTGTCGTAATTACCCACTAAAACACCAGGCGCCAAAATCTGGTTATATGATTACCACTCAGCGTAGTAAATGGTTTCCTGGTGTAAAGGAAACCATTTGGCTTGTCACTCAGTGTAGAGTCACCCACAGGCAGAAGGAAGAGGAAAAAATGAAGGAAAGAAAGACAGAAGAGGATGGAAGGAAAGAAGGATGGAGGAGAGGAAAGAGCATACACCCCAGAGCAGCATTACATCGAGTGAGTGGATGGCGAGCGCCCCACCTACAATAATAATAATAATAATAATAATAATAATAAAAATAATAATAATAATATTAACAATAATTATAAATAATAATATTAACAATAATAATAAATAATAACAATAACAATAATAATAATACCAATAATAATAATAATAATAATAATAATAATAATAACAATAATAATGTTATTATTAAATTAACAATTAATAATAACAATAATAATAATAATATTATTATTATTACCAGGGTATTATTATTATTATTATTATTATTATTTTCTTTTTTTTCTTCTTCTTACTGTTAACCATCCATCCATCCATCATCCAATCTGATGTTGCACCATGAGGAGCGTAAGAGCTCCAGGCGAGGCAAGTTGATCCTGACATTTAAGATGAAAATGACCAGCCTCACTCATGCCTGAGTGGCATTACTTGAACAATAAACCCCAACCACCCCCTGGATAATAACCTATCCAGGCTCAAGTCGATTGGAGAGCCTTAATTTCCCGCTAAACCACCAATAGCCATAATTTGGTTATATGGTTGCCATCCAGCATAGTAAATGGATTCCTGATGTACAGGAGACCACTTGGCTTATCACTCATTGTGGAATCATCAATAGACAGAACGGAGATGAAAGAAGAAAGGAAAGAAAGGCAGAAGAGGATATATAAAGTCACCCGTAGGCAGAAGGAATAGGAAAGAATGAAGGAAAAAAAGACAGAAGTTGAAGGAAGGTAGAGAGAAAAGAGCAGACACCCAAAGCAGCACTACATCGAGGGAGTGGATGGCGAGTGCCCCCACCTAGCCACAAAATATTATTATTGCTATTAATATTAATATTATTATTATTATTATCATCCCTACGTGTCAAGTGGGGTTGGTGGAGGATTAGTGCCCCTCCCCGTAAAACAATTAACTCTAAGCCCTTGGCCACCCCGTCTGGGATACATGGCGTCTGGCAATGAATGAATGAATCATTATTATTATTATTATCTATTGACAGACGCCTCAATCCCGTTTGGGGTGGCCACAAACAAATCGCCTCCACGTCGCCCTATCCCCCGCCATTTCAATGCCCTGCTACCAACTCACACACCCCTCTCTCATATACCTCTCCACCCCATCCCTCCATCTCATCTTCGGCCTTCCCCTCCCTCTTCCCCCCTCCACCTCACTCACATACACTCTCTTCGTCAGTCTTTCACCCTCCATCCTCTCTACATGGCCAAACCACTTCAGTGTGTTCCTCATAACGCTTCCTATCACATCCACATCCACACCACAACGCTCCTTTATATCCTCATTCGTCAGCCTGTCTCTCCATGTGACTCCACAGGCTCCACTTAAATAACTCATTTCCACTGCTCTCACTCTTGACATGTGTCCTTCCAACAACGTCCAAGCTTCACTTCCATACGTTAGAATTGGTATCACAATACTGTCATGTAGTAACTTTTTCACGTCCATGCTCACTTCCCTGTTTCTTATCACTGCTTTCAAAGAACCAGCAACGTTTCTTCCCTGCTGTACCTTTCAAGCACTTCACCCTCCAACCTCCATCCTTACTCATCACACTACCCAAGTACTTAAACTTAATCACATTTTCCAATTCCTCACCAACCAACCTCGCTATACATTCACTGACTTCACCTCTCTCAAAGACCATCACTTTACTCTTCCCTACATTCACCTTTAGATTCCGTTTCTTACACACTTTCCCAAACTCATCAACCAGGCCTTGCAGCTCCCCTTTGTCTTCACTCAACAACACAGTATCATCTGCAAACAACAGTACAGGGAGTCTCCAAACACTATCCTCTCTCACCAGGGCCAGTCCAACATCCACTACCCTACCTTGTACCTCTTTAATTACCCCATCCATGTACAGATTGAACAACCATGGAGACATGACACATCCCTGTTTCAACCCTACCTCCAAAGAGAAAAATTCACTTAGTTCACCAACCGCACGCACTGCAGCCTTATCACCATCATACATACTCTTCACAGCATTCAACAACCTCCCATCTACTCCATATATTCTTAATACTTTCCACAATCTTTGTCTATCCACCCTGTCATATGCTTTCTCCAAATCCATGAAAGCCGCATACAACTTCTATCCCTTCTCTAGAAACTTTTCCACTAGAGATCTAAGAATGAATATCTGATCTACACAACCTCTTCCCTTCCTAAAGCCTTCCTGTTCTTCTCCAACTAATTCCTCTATTCTTTCTCTAACTCTTGTCAATAAGTATCCTACCATACACTTTTCCTATTATACTAAGAAGACAAATGCCCCTATGATTACCACACACTTCTTTTTCCTCTTTTCCTTTGTACAAGGGAATAATTATACCTGACTTCCAATCCTTCTGGACTCTACCTTCCTCCCAGGCCAATCTGCACATCTTCCACATCCATTCTACTAGTATCTCTCCCCCATGCTTCAGCATTTCACCACACACTCCATCAATTCCTGAGGCTTTCCCCAATTTAACTTTCTTCATTGCTTCCACAACTTCTATCCTACTGATTTCTTCCTCTCTTCTCACCTCCCTCCTTCTCCCAGCCATTCCCCAGCCACTTATACTCGGATTACTTCCATCCTGTATGTTCAATAATTCCTTAAAGTGTTCTCTCCATCTGCTCACTTTTTTTTTTATTATGTTTTATTATTATTATTATTATTATTATTATTATTATTATTACACACACACACACACACACACACACACACAAACATTGCTCCTCACCTGGGCAGTCTCGGCTACAAATGGCGATACCTAAGAAGTATCTTCATACGAGTCAATGTATGTACTAGGTCCAACTAAATAGTGTTCTAATATAAAATAGAAAGTTTAAGTAAAAGCGTTGTTCCAATAACAAAATACAACCAAAGATGTGTCAAACAAGCAAATCAACTGTTTAGTGTTTGGTCTGCGATGTACAGGAATGCAAAAATGTACGTAGAATCTTTCTTTTAGTACAAGATGACCACCATCTTTAGTAAAGCAAATTTGAAAGAGTTAAGAAAAGGGATAAAGGTAGAAAGCAGGATGATGAATTCTACCAGGAACTGGTGGGAATGAAGACGCATAATAAGCTGGTAGAATGAGTGTACAGATTAGAGAAGGCATTTCAGAGTGAAATAGATGAAATTAAGAAGAAGTTGCACATGCAAAAGGAGGAAAATGAAAAATTAATAAAGGAGATAAACAAGAAAGACACAACAATAGATGAACTTTCAGTTGAGGTGGGTACACTTTGAAGGAAGATTAGTGAAATGGCAAGCACAGTTGTCATCCATCAGAGTATTATGGAAGAGTTTAAAAATGATATGGAGACAATAAGGCAGGCAAGCACTCTGATTGATCATAGCAGTAATAATGAGGAGAAGATAACCCAGATGAATGAAGCAATGCAAAGCTACAAAACTGATGTGGAAACCACGTATGCTGAAATGGTGAAAGTAAAGAAAGACTTGGAAACAAGAGTCGAAGAAAAGAGCATTAAAAAGGAAGTTAAGAAAATAATCCAAAATAATCCAAAATTAGTCAAAGATTCAGCAGACATCAACAAATCTATAGTAATCACTGGTATGGAGGAGGAAGAAAAAAAAAACAAGATTTTGAGAGACAAAAAAGGGGATGGCAAATGTAATGAGCATATTGAAGGAAGTAGCAGAGAAAATCTGTAATATACTGTAGACCTAGAGGAACACAAAAGGCTAAAGAAATACGAACGAAATAAATCAAGGCTTCTGAAAGTAACGTTCCAGAGTGTAAACACTGTGGAGGAAATACTTAAAAATGCAAAAAAACTTATGGGAAAAGAGGACTTCAAAAATGTATGGATAAAAAGATGCCTAACACAAGAGGAACAGGGATTACTAAAAGAGAAGGAGGAGGAGGCAAAAACAAAGAACAAGGGAAGATCAAAGGAAGAGAACACACTTTTATACAAAGTAACTGGATTGCAGTAAGAAAATGGTACATAAACAGGAGGGAATAAAAAAGAGGAAGGTAGTAGACCCAAGTCATCACAAGTATGTAAACAAGATGATTAAGTTGATATACCCTAATGTAGAGGTAATGGTATCTAAATTACTGGAGATGAATGATTATATTAACCCGTGGCATCCTGTTGACGTGAAATAATGTCCACACGTTTTGTCACTGCCAATCCCGTTGACTTACATAAACGCTAATCAAATTGCAAGGTCACTAATTTGCACAATTTTCAATTTTCGCGAGTGATTTTTGGTATGTATACACGGGACACCTTCCTCTACAAGATGCCAGGCAGGGACAATGCCTTACCCAGCATGACCTCCCCCCCCCTGCACGCCATTGTCTAGGCAATTCACCTGTTACCAGTGACCTGGCCAGTAAAGCCATGTCATGCCACGGTACGAAATTCAGGGCCAGAGTGATTCCCCAATCGATGACAATGTGGAGGACAATCTTTACATAGCATTAGAGGAAGAAACAGTCAGATATGATGATCAGGTAATGTCGCCAAAAAAGGTCAGGTATGTTGATGTGTTTCATGAGTGAAACAATGCTTATATTGCCTATATTACTGTGTGAAAACCAATATTCTCTCGTACGACATATAATTTCGTACCAAATAAATAAATAAATACCATTTATGAGTCGTGTGGAATGGTTACACTCCCATAGAACTCGTTTTCTTTGGAGCCAGCCTGATAGAAAAGACAGTAAGGTGAGGAGGTACTGCTACCTGTATTGATTATTTTAAACCTCAGGTGAGCGATTTCTCTATGATCTTTTCGATGTTTCTCACCAAAAGAGGAGGTTTGAGCAAAAAAAAAAAAAAAAAAAAAATATAAAAATGGTCGGGATTGGGGGGAGTCAGTGGTGGAAAAATGGTCGGGATGGGGCGGGTTAAAGAAAAGGAACAACATATTTCCCAAACTGAAACAAAATTAACATTAAGGATATCAAATGATACCCTAAACCTAAAGGAATACAATATATGGAGGAGAGAAAGGAGATTAAAAAAAAAAAAAGGAGGAATTATAATATTAACAAAGAAAAATCTGCAAGTCAAGGAAATAGAACTAGATGTACCATCACAGGTAGAACTGATTGCAGTAGAGATGAGTATGTCTGAAGGGAAAGTATTTGTGGCAAATTTATACATGCCACCCGGATCAAACATTTGGGAAAAAAGTGAATATTCAAAGTTTAAGAGCATTACTACATAGAACGGAGGATAAATCTGAAAGAATTATACTATCTGGAGATTTCAATACATATAAAAACTGGAATCCCCTAGATATAAAAAGCCACGAAAGCTGTTGGGACCAAAAGCTCCTGGACCTCGTGCAGGAATTTTTCCTAATGCAACATGTAAAAGAAAGCACCAGAAAAAGAGGACTTGATGTACCATCAGTACTAGATCTTATATTTACTAGGCAAGAAAATTATATTGACAATATTATAAAAGCGACCATGTAGTATTAAACTGCAACTTGAGGACTGCATATGGCACAGTTAACAGTAATGAAAGATACAAAAAGAGCATTAATTACAAAAAGGGCAACTATCATGACCTAAAGAAATACTTCTTAGAAACAGATTGGGAAAAAGAGCTTAGTGGAAAAGATCTGAATGATATTTAGAGAAAATTCTGTGAACCTTATGAAACATGAGTCCAAAATCACATCCCTCGGCACAAAGAAGCAGAAATGAAAATAAAGAAATGGTTTAATAAATGATGTAAAAAATAAAACGAAAAAAAGACTTGTTGTGGAATAGATACAGAAGACACAATAATGTGAGGGCATATAACAACTATAAACCGGCAAGAAACGAATACACAAGAATAAGGAGAGAAGCCCAGAAACAGTTTGAGGAGGACATCATAACCAAAAGTAGTGACCAACTGAAGCTATTTTACAGATATATCCGAAGCAAAACTCAAGTAAAGAATAAAATAAAATCCATTACGGATGAAGGGATCCTCTATGCACAAGAGCAAGGTATTTGTGAACCACTAAATAAGAGTTTCCAATCAGTTTTTACAGACGAAAATAGTTTTGAGAGGGATGATATGGAACAGGCATGCCCAAACATAATACCAGATATACGAATATCTATCTTTCTATCTATCTATATACCTAGGCTGCTTCCCCCAAGAAAAGGGAGGTAGCCGAGACAGGACGACACACTCCCCATTTAATCATCCATACAAACGCATTCATTATTATCTTAGCCCCAGAGGGGAGAAGGGACAGTTCCTCACAGCACCACATCGCACAAGGGTCAACTGCACAGTGCAATCAATGACATCCACAGCAGGGCCCGACGGCAGAGCTGGTTTACCCCTGCCACATCATAATAGACCCATCCCCTTACCCGCACCTGACCTGAACAGCTGATCAGACAAATCCGGGAGAATATCCCCTCAGGGCTGTGTCATCATTTATCCATTCAAAATTTCTCTCCATTTATTTCTGTCACGCACTGCCACTCATCCTTGCTCAACAGACATCCCTCTCACATGCAGCGGTCTCTTCACACTGTCCATCCATCCTATTTGTGGTCTGCCTCTCAACCTTACACCTCTCACAGCAGATCTAGTTATCTTTTTCACCAATCGCTCATTGTCCATTCTCTCCATATGCCCAAACCATCACAACACCCTCTGCTCAACTCTATCAGCCATCTCCCGAACAACTCCAGTTCTCCTTCGCATTTCATAATTTCTCACTCGATCCATACGCATCTCTCCACACATACTTCTCAGACACCTCATCTTCATTATATTCAAACTTTTCCTCTGCTACACCCATATTCCATGTTTCAGCCCCATATAACGCAGTCGGTACCACAACACCCTCATACAGCCTTCTCTTTTCATCCATACAAATATCAGAAAAAGAAATACAGGAGGAGTTAAGTAAATTAGACAAAGGAAAAGCAAATGGTCCAAACGAAATTTCATGTTGGAAGCTACATGAATGTGCAAAGGAGTTAAGTAGGCCATTATCTTTAATATTCTAGGAATCCCTAGGTCAAGGTAAACTACCTGATATTTGGAAGAAAACAAACATTGTTCCGTAATTCAAGAAAGGGAACAGACAAAATCCACTAAACTACCAACCAGTTTTACTAACCAGTGTTGTAAGTAAGATACTGGAAAAGATAAGAAAAGTTTGGGTAAACCATCTAGAAGAACACAATATAATAACAGAAAGGCAATTTGGTGTGAGAAAGGGAAAATCATGTGTTTCTAATCTATTAAGCTACTATGACATTGTTGCAGAAACATTACAGAAAGAGAAGGATGGGTTTACAGTATCTATCTAGATTTCAAGAAAGCATTTGACAGAGTACCGCACCAAAGACTTTTATGGAAACTGTACCATCAAGGAGGAATTCGAGGCAAACTGTACTGTTGGATGCAAGATTTTCTCAGAAAAAGGGAAGTGAGAACAGTTCTAAGGGGAAATTACTCATCATGGAGGGAAGTGACTAGCGGAGTTCTGCAGGGCTCAGTGTTAGCACCAATTATGTTTTTAGTGTATGTAAATGACACAGATAGTAATATTGGTAATGAAAGCTATTAAAATATGTTTGCTGATGATGCAAAAATAGAAAAGAGAATTATTAACACAGACACTTGTAATAGCTACATGAAGAATTAAATAAACTTCATGAATGGAGTAATGTATGGCAAATGGAAATCAATGTGGACAAGTGTCATGTAATCAAGTTTGGTTAAAGTGGGAAAAGTCCAGATTGGAATTAAAAGTTAGGAAGTAAAACCCTACACATATCAGAAACGTAGAAGGACTTAGGTGTGATTATCAATAACAAACTGTCTCCAGTTGACCGCATAAAGAAGTAGGTATGGAATATGTACACCCTGCTTGCAAATATGAGAATATCATTCACTTACATAAATGAAGACCTGCTGAGAAAGATAATATCAGCTTTCATCAGACCAACCCTGGAGTATGCATCAGTAGTCTGGAATCCTTATCTCAAGAAACACATAGATAAGATTGAAAAAGTACAAAGGGCCACTACAAGATGGGTACCAAGCTTAAGGGATCTAAGCTATGAAGAAAGACTAGAAAAAACTGAAACTGCCAACACTACAGGAGAGAAGGAAAAGAGGAGACATGATTATGCAATATAAATGCATATCAGGGAAGGAGAAAGTAGACATAAATGAATATATAACCTATGGGGAAGCATCAGCAAGAGGACACTGCAAAAAAATGCATAAAAAGTGAGGCGATAAAGATGTAAGGAAATTTAGTTTCCGAAATAGGGAAATTGATCAATGGAATGCACTACCTAATGAAATAGAGTGTGCCAAAACAATTCATAAATTTGAGATGATGAAAATGGTTTAATACACGAGACAGCACGAGCTTGACTCATTCCTGTAAAGATACAATTAGATAAGGACACACACACACACACACACACACACACACACACACGCACGCACTTTTAGTATTGCAAAATGGCCACATACTTTAGTAAAGCAATTTTGGAAAAGAAATGGGATAAATGTAGAAAGCAGGATGATTTCTACCAAGAACTGGTTGAAATGGAGACTCACAATAAACTGGTAGAGCGTGTACACAGACTAAAGATGGCTTTCCAGAATGAGATTGATGAAATAAAGAAGCAGATGCACTTGCAAAAGGAAGAAATAGAATAACTAGGAAGGGAGGTCAACAAGAAACACATAACCATATGTGAACTAACAGTGGAAGTGGGTACACTTTGGAGGAAATTGAGTGAAATGGCAAATACAGTAGTCAACCACGAGAGTATTATGGAAGAGTTCAAAAAGATACAGAGAGAATTAGGCAAGTAAGCAGTCTGACAGACCAGAGCAGTGATATTGAGGAGAAGATAACACAGGTGAATGAAGCTGTGCAAAGCTACAAAAATGATATGGAAATCACATATACTGAAATGGTGAAAGTAAAGAAAGACTTAGAAACAAGGGTGGAAGAAAAAAGCATTAAAAAGGAAGTGACAAGAATAATCCAAAACAATCCAAAGTTTGTCAGAGATTTAGTAGATATTAACAAATTTATAGTAATCACTGGTATAGAAGAGGAAGAAGTAAAAAACAAGATCTCAAGAGACAAAAAGGAGATGGCAAATGCAATGAGCTTATTGAAAGAAGTATCAGAGGAAATCTGTAGTAAAGACATAGAGGAACACAAAAGGTTAGGGAATACGAGAAAAGCAAGTCAAGACCTCTAAAGGTAACTTTCCAGAGTGTAAACACCGTGGAGGAGATACTAAAAAATGCAAAGAATCTTATGGAAAAAGAGGAGTTCAAAAATGTATGGATAAAAAGATGCCTAACACAAGAAGAACTGGAATTACTAAAAGAGAAGAGGGAGGAAGCAAAAACAAAAAATGAGGGAAGATCAGAAGAGGAGAACACATTTTTTTTTTTTTACAAAGTACTAGGATTGCAGGTACGAAAGTGGTACATAAACAGGAGGGAATAAAAAGGAGGAAGGTAGTAGAACCAAGTCATGACAAGTATATAAACAAGATGATAAAGTTGATGTACTCAAATGTGGATGGAATGGTATCTAAATTATTAGAGATGAATGATTATGTCAGAGAAAATAAACCACATATAATATGCCTAACTGAAACAAAATTAACACCAAGGATATCAAATGACATACTAAACTTAGAGGAATTTAATATATGGAGAAGAATTAGAAACTTAAAAAAAGGAGGAAGAATTATAATATTAACTAAGAAAAATCTAAAAGTCAATGAAATAAAGCTAGATATACCCTCACAAGTAGAAGTGATTGCAGTAGAGATTAACACATCTGAAGGGAAAGTAATTGTAGCCAATTTGTACATACCAGCCAGATCAAACACATGGGAAAGAGACGAATATGAGGACCTGGCAGAGAGTACAATTCAGAGTTTAAGAGCATTACTACATAAAATGGAAGAGAAATCGGAAAGAATTATACTAACTGGAGATTTTAATACAAATATAAATTGGAATACTCGAGATATAATAAACCAAGAAAGCTATAGGGACCAAAATCTCCTGGATCTCGTGCAAGAGTTTTTCCTAATGCAACATGTGGGGGAAACCACAAGAAAAAGAGGACTCAATGTACCTTCAATGCTAGATATCATATTTACTAGGCAAGAAAATGATATTGACAATTTAATATATCACCCTCCACTCGGCAAAAGCGACCATGCAGTACTAAATTGCAACTTCAGGATACCATATGGCATAGTTCATAGCAATGAAAGTTACAAAAAGGGCCTAAACTATAAAAAGGGAAATTATCATGACCTAAAGAAGTATTTCTTAGAAGTTGATTGGGAAAATGAGCTTAGAGGACAAGATTTAAATCTATCTATCTATCTATTGCCAGACGTCATAATCCCGTAAGGGGTGGCCATTTGACTTTGAGTTATTTGTTTTACGGGGAGGGGCACTAACCTTCCACCAACCCACTTATTGACACGTAAGGAGCACGTATGGTCTGGTTATATGGTTACCACCCAGCATTGTAAATGGTTTCTTGGCTTTCAGGAAACCATTTGGTTTGTCACTCAATGTAAAGCCACCTGTAAAGGAAAGAAAAGGAATAAGGAGTGACAGGAAAGACGGAAGAAATAGGAGGAGAGCAGGGCAGGCACAGAAAAAGAATAATAAAGGCTAAGGAAGAAGTAGGCAGCACTACATCAAGTGAGTGGATGATGGTTGCCACCACCTACCACCAAGATTTAAATGCTGTATATAAATAAAAAATTCTGTGAATTTTATGAAATAGGAGTCCAGAAGTACATCCCACAGCACAAAGAAGCGGATAAGAAAATACAGAAATGGTTCAATACAGAATGTAAAAAATCTAAAGAAAGAAGAGATTTGTTGTGGAATAGATACAGAAGATACAATAGTGAAAGGGCATATAATAATTACAAACAGGCAAGAAACGATTATACAAGAATAAGGAGGGAAGCCCAAAAACAGTCTGAGGAGGATATCATAAATAAAAGAAGTGATCAACCGAAGCTATTTTACAGCTACATCAGAAGGAAAACCAAAGTAAAAGATATAATACAATCCATTACGGACGAGGAAATCACCTATACACAAGAGAAATATATTTGTGAAGCACTAAATAAGAATTTCCAATCAGTTTTTACAGAAGAAAAAAATTTTGAGGGGGACTATCTGGAACATGCATGCCCACACATACTACCAGATATACAAATATCAGAAAAAGTAATACATTAGGAGTTAAGTAAATTAGACAGAGGAAAAGCAAATGATCCTGATGAAATTTCATGTTGGGTGCTACGAGAATGTGCAAAGGAGTTAAGTAAACCATTATTTTTAATTTTCAAGAAATCCTTGAGTCAAGGTAAACTACCTGATATTTGGAAGAAAGCAAATATTGTCCCCTCATTCAAGAAAGGGAATAGACAAAATCCACTCAACTACCGACCAGTATCAGTGACCAGTGTTGTAAGCAAGGTATTAGAAAAGCTTATAAGAAAAGCTTGGGTAAATCATCTAGAAGAACACAATATGATAACAGAAAGACAGTTTGGTTTCAGAAAAGGAAAATCATGTGTTACTAATCTGTTGAGCTACTATGGCAGAGTACCAGACACAATACAGGAAAGAGAAAGATGGGTGGACAGTATCTATTTAGATTTCAAGAAAGCATTTGACACAGTACCACACCAAAGACTTTTATGGGCACTGTACCATCAAGGAGGAATTCAAGGCAAACTGTTTTGTTGGATGCAAGATTTTCTCATAAAAAGAGAAATGAGAACAGTACTAAGGAGAAACTACTCATCATGGAAAGAAGTGACTAGTGGAGTACCACAGGGCTCAGTGCTGGCACCAATCATGTTTTCAGTGTACATAAATGATGTAGACAGTAACACTGGAAATGAAAGCTATCTAAATATGTTTGCAGATGATGCAAAAATACAAAGAAGAATTACTAACACAGACTCTTGTAAAGAGCTACAAGAAGAATTAAATAAACTTCATGAATGGAGTAATACATGGCAAATGGAATTCAATGTGGACAAGTGTCATGTAATCAAGTTTGGTAAAAGTGGAAAAAGACCTGATTGGGATTATACGTTAGGAAATAAAACTCTACACACATCAGAAAGAGAGAAGGACCTAGGTGTGATTATCAATAACAGACTATCTCTGGCTGACCACATCAGTGAGAAGGTACGGAACATGTATACACTGCTTACAAATATGAGAATAGCATTCACATACATAAATGAAGACATGCTAAGAAGGATAATAACATCATTCATCAAGCCAACCCGGGAGTATGCATCAGTAGTCTGGAGTCCTCATCTCAAAAAAACACATAGGCAAGATTGAAAAAGTTCAAAGGGCCGCAACAAGATGGATACCAAGCTTAGGAGATCTAAACTACGAAGAAAGACTAAATAAACTGAATCTACCAACACTACAGGAGAGAACAAAAAGAGGTGACATGATATTGCTATATAAATGCATATCAGGGAAGGAGAAAATAGACATAAATGATTACTTAACATATGGGGAAGCATCAGCAAGAGGACACTACAAAAAACTGCATAAGAAGAGAGGTGAAAAGACGTGAAGAAATTCAGTTTCCCAAACAGAGCAATTGATCAGTGGAATGCACTACCGAATGAAGTAGTGTGTGCCAAAAGAATTCACAAATTTAAGGATATGTTCGATAAATATGGTTTAAGACACGGGACAGTACGAGCTTGACTCATTCCTGTAAAGATACAATTAGGTAAGAAAACATGCGCGCGCACCACAAGCTCCACTGTTACCACAACGCTAATTTTTTTTTGGGGGGGTAGGTAGGGAAAGTGCTTTAAAAACTGAATATGCCAATTACCTTTACTTCTTTCTTGTGTGTGTGTGTGTGTGTGTGTGTGTGTGTGTGTGTGTGTGTGTGTGTGTGTGTGTGTTCAAATTCTTCTTTTCGAATCTTCTGTTAACTTTTATTGAAGCTCTGGATGGAGCTACATTTTAACCCGAGAACCTTGGCTGCATGTGTTTTACGCTAGTTACCACCGTGACTTGTAGAGAAAATAGAGTTCAGTATCATTATCATCAAGATCATTGTCCTCGACAGTTTTAATAATAACAACAATACCATTAGCTAGCGTAAGAATAGATGAGGGGAGAGTGAAAGGGGGCGAGAGTGAAGGGGAATGGAAAGAGATGTGGGAGTGATTAGGAGAGGGAGAAGGTAAGGTATAAGGGATTGTTAAGTAGTGATGAATACCCGTGAATTGTTTGGACATCATTTTTAATAAAGCAGATGTGCAGTATCTTCTTGTGCACTTAAGGGAAAACATGGAAAATGTGTGCCAGTTTTGTTGAAACCGTTTTGCTCACTTGCTTTTGGTCATTTTTATTTTGGGAGCGGACTGATCCTCCAAGAATTATTTGGTGGGGTCAGGGTCCCAGGATATCGCATTACGGATGGAAGTCTATTGTGCAACATGTACTTCGATATCAAAGTGATATCTGTCCTCCATGTACTACGATATCAAAGTGATATCAGTCCTCCTTCCCCTATCATTATATATGCTTTTGATGTTTTGGGCTGGGGCTAATTCCACTAAAAATAATGGTAGAAAATGTTATATACTGGCAGACAATATCAAGGAAACAGGCAAATTTACCTGACATCTTTGCTTGAAATCCTTGCGCTTACCTTCCTCTGTCAATTTCTGATCGTTTTTATATGTGGGCGGGGGGGGGGGTTGACCTAAAAATCAATGGAGGTCATGCTTCCCAAATGCATATATATATATATATATATAATTTGGTGACTATATATATATATATATATATATATATATATATATATATATATATATATATAATTTGGTGACTATATATATATATATATATATATATATATATATAATTTTGTGACGGTGGCTGAACCCCTCAAAAATTATGGTCGGAAAATTGTACGTAGTGGAAAGCCTTCCCAATAAAACCAGGCGAATTCATTTGGAAGGTTTCATTCAAATCCGTCAAATTGCATAGATGTAGAAGTTAAAGCAAACACACACACACACACACACACACACACACACACACACACACACACACACACACACGATGAATTTCGCGAAACTGTGTAGAGCGAGCTGTGGAAAATGATACCATCATGCTTCGCATGTCTGGTAATTATACAAAATAAAATATATCACAAATATCCCCACCACACCGGACCATTAAGCGATTCCTTATTAAGGAATGCGATAATTCCATGTGCGTCGCTGACTCTGAAAATGTCCAAAAAATCAGTGGCTAAGCAAGATCACGTGGATACGTTGGGTGTAAGTAGTGCGCCGTGCCTCTTCTTTTTATGAAAAATGTGCTATATGACCTGAGGATTAAGAACATCATTGACAGAGCGTACAGAAACAATAAAATAAAAAGACAACCAGATTTTTAACATACCTGAAAATATGATACAACAGCTATTTGATCACTGCATGAAGGAAGCCCTTTTCCATAGTCGAAAAGATATTCATTACTACCAGGTGGATGGAGTGTCTATGGGGTCACCAACGGAAATTTTGCCAACGTTTTAATACAGAACATCGAGGACCAGATATTTGTTGAGGTGCAAAAAAGTCTGATATACTGGTAAACTCCCAATACATATTATAGATGATATATTCATGAAGGTGAAAGAAGAGGAGGAAATCAAACTCCTTCGATGTTAACTACAGGAGGTGTCTGACATACGTTTCACGGAAGTGAAGATTAACAGTGAGACTATAAGCTACCTTGATGTGCTAGATAAACAACAAAAAATATCATTCTGTACTACATTTCGTGTGCAATTAGCGATCAGGGACATCGCCTGAATTATGACAGTGAGTTCTCCCAAAGATAGATACGACTGTAGGTGTTTAATTATATTGTCACAGGGAACTCACCCAGTGTAGCAGCTGGATACAGGTCCATCAGAAAACAGAGACAGCATCCCAGCTATCATCCTATCAGAGTTTTATCAAAAAAAGACATCCAACAAGTTACAAAAATAATTTTAGATGAGCGGTATACAGATGTCCTGAGAAATCCTGTCACCAGCAGAGGAGAACAGTATATACCTATTTGTGCCTATACACCACTATTACACCTGGGTCTCACAAACCCACACACACACACACACACACAGAAATACTTGTGCTTTATTTATTGAATCCTCGACCATTCTACAATCTTTTTGGTGCAGTTTACTATGCAATAATGAATATAAAATCAAAATTAACTTATTTATATATTTTAGGCATTTTTTAAAAAATCATTACAAAAAAGTACAATTTCTCTTTACATGGACCCCATAAGAAATGACACAGTCATGCTCACACTGCTATCAAAGCTAGTGGTATGAAGGGTCTTCATGGCGTGGAGAGGGCAATGCAAATGGTGCAGAAATATGCATCACACAACAGTAAATTACAGCCCCCCAATCCAGTACAGTATACCTTGGTCTCACAGACTCGACCGTGAGTTTAATGTGTTATACACCAAAACAGAGGGAGGCCTGGAAAACCACACACCCACCCCTAGTATCGGCACCCAAACCTAGGATGCTATTGAGAAGGACAGAGATCTCTGGCATCTCTCAGACTCGGAGGTACTGTTCAACGGTTAAGATATACTACCGTTCTGTATTTTCCGGTGCTGGCAAAAAGAATGAAAGAATCATGAAGTAAATTATCAAAGGAAATGTCACGCCAACTAACCCCAGTGAAAGAGTCAAGCTAATCAACTACTAGAAGAAATAGAAGGTTAGCCAGTTCCTTCTGTGGAACATCCCCCAACAGGAGCAGGACGCACTCGGTGTTCACATGTATATAGGGACACATGTAAAAAAAGGAACCGCACAAGCACGAGCACAAAAATAATAGGTTCCCCATCACTCACTTGGAAGAAATAAATAGATGAGAGGAATAAAAGAAATGGAAGATTTGATGAAGAAGAGTAATAACCACCTTACTATATTTAAACTAGCAAATTTTATACTTAATGTTTGTTGTTCAATCACTCTCTTGCAGCATGTTACTCTCCTCACTATTATACTTGCAGGAGGCCCTCCCCCACATTTCTTGGTGCCTGTTCCAATGCAAGAGTTAACTGATACTACCAGTCCTTCATGAATGCAACGTGTCAACTCAGGAACTGTCTCTGTCTGTATTTCCTACTACCTATCATCTCCAGTCTTTCAAAAGCAGTGTGTCCAGGCATCGCAAAGTGAATGGCTCTTGAATTTGGCTCTCTGTTATCTTTTTTTTTTTTAGAACAATTTCCAAGCTTATTGCCTTTGGTTTCTTCTTCCTTGCATTAAAAAAAATGCTCACTACAAAAATGACAGCAACATAAGTTCACTTTTTTGGAATACCTATTGTTTCTTGGTATTCAGCCTGCTTGTATAGGTCTCACAGTGGCATGTCCTTTCATTCCTAGCCTTCGTTCTATGTTCCAGGGGCTTCATTCATAATTTTCACCCCCTTACTTTAATGTCAACTTAACTGTTTTGAACTAATCATTCATTTCAAATCAGTGGGGACTATGTTCTCGTCGGGTCACTTATTTTTACTTCCTTTTAAGCTCTTTCACTCTTGTCATTCATTCATTATTTTAATGTATTCTCTCTGTTTCCTACTTATTCTGTATAGCATTTGAAATAACTCCTTTGAATTTTCACTTCGTTATTTAAGTATTCATCCATAAACATTTATTTCCTACTCATATACTCTTAAATCGTATTTCATCCTTAGCCTACCGTAGGTTTACCTTTTCAGTTATACTGTCTCTATTATAGTCAGCCGTTTTTTATATTTAGAAAAGATATCTCCAAATACGTTTTCGTTACTCATTATTTGAACATGTAATTTTGAATTAGGGATCCATTCACTCACACTACATCTTACATTTTTTTAAATGAATATATGTACACACACTCGAAAGAGTAATGTTACAGGGGGGTCCGATGAGTGAACAGTCCAGCAGTCTCGGGAGGGTTGACAGAAGGATGTTATCACACGTTTCATTCGTGGTGTCAGTTTGTATCGTCTAGAAGGTGTAACGATACTTTTTTGAGTGTGTGTACAAATAAATAGGTTGAGTTTGAACATTATCAGTAGCAGGGGTACTGTACTTTGGGTCTGGGTTCTCTTTCCTCAATCTGCAGACCTGAGCTAGGGAACCAAGTATGTATGTGTTGATTTAAATGCTGATATACAGAGTTCTCCTGGGCTTCAAAATTATTCCACACATTCTGTGCTTTTTAATATAATGTGATGTTGAGAAGTTGGAAGTTGATGGTTTTACAAATTTCTTTTGACATTATATGTTATGTCTGATATTAAGTGCAAATCTTAATTCATTTTTGTTGTATCCCCATCTCACAGTGCCACAGGCTTCAACAGCAGTAGCTCAGTATAGGATGGACATTCTCCAGTAAGTCGTTCTTCCTATGGTCAACCTTTTGGTGTGCAGCACACAAGATCAGCTCAGGCGTTGTAAATAAACAATGACTTCTTAACCTGCCCCATCCTGACTGATTTTCCACCACTGACTCCCCCCAGTCCCGACAAATTTTGGAAAAAAAAATATTTTGGCTCAAACCTCCATTTTTGGTGAGAAACATCGAAAATTCATTGAGAAATCACTCAACTGAGGTTTAAAATACTCAATACAGGTAGCAGTACTCCTTACCTTATTGGGTTTTCTGTCAGGCTGGCTGCAAAGAAAACGAGTTCTATGGGAGGGGAACTATTCCACACCACTCATATGCAATATAAGCATTGTTTCACTCACTGACACATCAACATACCTGACCTTTTTTGGCGACATTACATGATCATCATTTCTGACTGTTTCTTCCTCTAATGCTATGTAAACTTTGTCCTCCATATTGTCATCACTTGGGGAATCCCTCTGGCCCTGGATGTCTTTATTGGACAGAACACTGGCAACAGGTTAATTGCCAAGACAATGGCGTGGGGGGAGGGGGGATGTCATGCGGGGTAAGGCATCGTCTTTGCCTGGCATCTTGTAGAGGAAAGTGTCCCGTGTATATGTACGAAAAATCACGCACAAAAATTGAAAATTGTGCAAATTATTAACCTTGCATTTGCGCGGTGTACTGGTAGGTCGATGGGTCTAGCTGTGACAAAACGTTGTGACGTACCCATATGTCGGTGGGATGCCTCAGGTTAAATTCGTTGTCTTTATTTTCCAAAGAAATACCATCCTTGCCAACATCACTCATTGTTTTCACAAGTACAGGAGCAATTGATGATTTCCACGTGACATCACGAGTCATGCGACTTTTTTTTACGGCGCCACATTGTACAGCAAATTATCGGACATCTAGAGAGAGAACTGCGGAAACCACAATGTTATTCCACTGTTGTGTCTTTGGCTTTAAGACAAAACAGAAAATTGTAAGTGGGGTACACTTCTACCGGTTTCTAGCCAATTAGGAAAGGCGACAGAAGTGGATAGCTGCCGTGATGAGGGAGAATTAGCAGCCGACGGCCTACTCCCGCCTGTGCAGCAAGCATTTCATATCAGGTGAGCCGATGATTTGTGAGTAGATACAGGGTCCATGTCACAGGCCTTGTTTTGTTATTCCAGAGTTTCACCCAAACCAAATCGGACATAGCAGTGATGGCCAGGAACGTTAGATTCGTAAGTAAAACAGATTAAATTAAAGGTTAGGTCATACTTAAGGTTAGGTTAGGTTAGGTTAAAGATTATCTTTTTATTTTTTCAATGTTTTTCAGTGTGATTATTTTGAAACTGATATTTGTGTCATGGTGGATGATTTTAATAATAGTGCAGTACATAACATTGTTCAACACATCAATATAAAACTGTTATTTACCACAGTGAGCCAGTGCGTTAAACAATGTTAGAGTTACAGCTGATGCATAATTACTAGTACTACCATTTATAATTATCTATTTTATTTAGAAATGAATGTTGCTCCACAGAAGGCAAAACTGTCAATACATGCTCCAATTAAATAATCATTTTTCACTTAGTACAAAAATATTTTAATTACAAATAAGAGGATAAATAATGTACTTGTATCAACAGCCCCCTATATTTATCTTTTGCCAGGTATGTAGCTACTGAGATTTTTTTGTTAATATAAAATGTAAAATCATTAAAATTATATTGTTGAAGTCTTTTAGTTTTATGTTGTGGTACTTATCAGCATGACATAAATGACCTTAATATAAATTTGTGTCAATGTTATGTTTCAGTTGTAATGTAAAAGTTATCTTCAAGAGTAATTTTGACAATTTTGGCATGTAATATAAATTATGCATTTTATGTAAAACTAAGCATACAGTATATAGGCCGTGTGTATGTATCTAGGCCTATAATTGCTGAAATTTCCAAAGTAATTTTTTTGGTAAATTTCCAGAATACACCCAACTCATCTTGAAGCTGAAAATTTTCATTTTTTTTTAATGTTTAATGTGATTAATTTGAGTCTAATATTCATTTCTGTCGGAAATTACCTTTCCTTTTATTCCAAACCAAGCTAACCCAACCAACCTAAACTTACCTAACCCAACTTAGGACCTAACTTGAAGATTAAGAAGAAAGGATAACTGCAGTAGGGCAATAGGCCCAGGCTAGACAGCTCCCACAAGAGTGTGACTAATTTATCCTGCCTACAGTAGCCCATTCAGGCCCATGCTAGGTAGCTCTCACAGGAGTGTGACTACAAGAATGACAAATTTTGTATGCAACCCATACCTGTCATACGCTTATCTAGCCTATGCTTGAAACTTTCTAAATAGAGGGCAGCAACTAGGGTACAGTTACCTCCACTTCTATCGAGTACAGCGGGTGGTGTCTTTGGTGAAATGTGGCACCACTGTGTTTGTTTACATCGTAATAAGTGAATGGGCAGACCAGGCTGAGCTTCCCCTCCGCTACAGTATCTAGTACCCACAGAAACAATGTTCTATCAAGTCATACTCTGTCTGCAAATACAAGTGTTTCCCACGTATGTATAGTGGAAGGTAGAGAGAAAAACAAATAGTAATGCCATTGGCTCCCATTGTTTCTCTGACAGGAGATGACTGTGAGGCGAGGTGGAATGGAGGGGAGGGGGGACAGGTGATGGGGGCGTATGTCTCGAAAGTACGTTGTATTTCGTTTAGAAAGATGGAGGGTGTGATTATATGTATGTTCTCAGATGATCTGCAGCTCCGTATGCAATAACATGTATTGGATGAATGTTGGAGTCTTAATGTTCGTCATACAATGTGGTGAACAACTGTAGTTCTGCATAATTGTTAGATGTGATGTCCGGTGTCTCGAAATGTGGTTCATCTGAGTATAGCAAGTGTGCTACTCAACTACTGGAACATTTTTGTCACTGAACCAGGGTGGCCATAAATGATTCATGATTATCCACATGACAACGGTCATGCTATGTTGTGCATCATCCAGTCTGTTTTATTGTGAGTAAAAACAGTCATTATATTCGCAAACCATGATATAAGTAGATGTCCTGTTGCATAGGATTATAGCTACTGCCAGTGTTGGACAGCTGCTGGTTTGTGAGAAAATGTTGTGCAGACATCATACTGATGGATCACGCGGAGGTAATGAGATACTGCATTTGCATAATGAATGGATATTTTGTATTATGAAAATTGAAATAACGGTGTTACGGGTGTTCAGTCCACAAATGATATCGCTTGCTTCGAGGTGCTATTTCTTTAGGCTGGATAGTTGTGACACATCCACAGACATTGATCATCGCTTATTATATTCTCTTTAAAACATTCATACATTAGTTTTCATACAAGTATTACATAGTCAGGCCCTCATTTGTTCCAGACGCATTAAACTATTTAATCGTGTGTCTACGCTCATACACTGTTAATCCAGATGAAGCAATATTTCATTTACCATACATGTCTGTCCGTTGTGACATGGTGCTGCTGGGAGAGTATAAAACTGTGTATAGTCTACGCGTGTTTGTGTAGGGAGTCTGGTAATACTCTTGTGTTTGTGCAGGGAGTCAGGTAATACACTGATGCCAAGATAGCAGCAGTTTTGGTGACTATACTGACTGACCATTGAACACATTTTTACCTCCCAGCAGTCTGAATGAGGTCCTGTTTCCAACCAATAGAACCGTTAAGTAATACAGTGAACAATGCAATTATATATCTAAAGTAATGAGTGTTTTATGCACTGTGTCATTATACAGGCTTAACTAGTATAACACAGCCAAGGATAAGTTGGACCTACGGTAGGATAAAGGTCGAGTGCTGCTGAAGCGTCCAAGTGAACGTAAGCAACAGTGGTGCATCAGCACCTGGGTGGTAAAACCCAACCACCACGCATTAGGCAAATACCATGGGTACTGAAGATCTCCTCTCTCTCTCTCTCACACACACACACACACACACAAAATTCCGGCCATTCCACGTACAATGGGTAAAGAGACCTGATACTGACTTCTGTATCATATAGCATCACTACAACGAGATTGGAGCCTCATCAGTTACCTTGTATAAATCTACTGGATGACGTGGGATAGCTTCGGAACCCCGCGATATTTGCCCAGTGCGTGGTGGTTGGGTTTAACCCACCGCATCCCATCGACGTATGGGTACGTTGCAACATTTTGCATTTGCCAGTCCCGGCGACATACTGGTACGTCGCACAATTGCAAGATGCATTATTTGCACAATTTTCAAATTTCGCGCTTGATTTTCAGTACGTATGGTCGCTCGACCTTCCCCTACTTGCCACCAGGCATGGACACTCAGCGACCCCTCGCAACCCGCTCTCACCCGCGGCTCGTTCACTCACCTGTTAACAACGGTCCTGCTCAGACATGGTGAAGAGAGGTCTCTCAGAGGATGAAATTCAAGCTGTCTTGGATGCTTTTACAGGTGACAGTGATTCCCCACTGGACGACGAGGTTGTTGACAAAGATTATGTGCAGCCAGAGGAGGAGGAAACCACCAGCAGTGATGAAGAAGTCCCGTCCCCCAGGAAGCGGCAGTACGTGACTTTCCGTGCTGCTAGAGAGGGGCAGCCAGCCAAAAAACAAACTGGAACATCCTCTGCCCAGCCCCAGCATGATGCGGAACCCAAATTTGATGATGAGGACGAGGACGAGGATGGAGCCATGGGACGTGCTGCCACGTGATACGGACGTGAGGTAATTACTCATCGTGGCCCCGAGCGCACACCACGTCGGACAAGCAGGTATGGGCCTAGTATTTTGCTTTGGGAGGTAGGAAGTGCCGTGTAGGGAGTGGGGAGTGAAAGGGAAAGTGCAGGGAGGAGTATGGCAAGTGAGAGTGGCGGGAGTGAGTCATTGCTTTCCCTAGGTGGTGTGAGGCAGCGGGGTGTATCACGTGGGTGAGTGAGGGTGCGTCCTGAATCATGTGGGGTTGTGATGGAGGGGGAAGGTGGGGAGGAACCACTCCCCAGCACGTCTTATGCTCCCCAATATTCCCGAACTTCATCCCCACAGCCCCCTAATGTTCCTCACGGCCGTAAGGGTAAGGGAAAGGGAAAAGATAAAGGCAGAGGGAGGAGGAGTGCGAGTGGGGAAGCCATCCACACTCCTTCTCCCCAACCTCCCCCACCAGCATCTCCTCCCCACCCAGACGAAGGCGCTGATGGGGATGATGGGTACGAGGGATTTGTGGGATGGAATTGGGAGGATGGGAGTGATTTTTCTCCCCTCATTCACCCCTTCACTGAGCAGGGGCGCGCTGGCTGCATTGCTCCCAGAATTAACCCAAATTCCACCAGGCTGGATTTTTTCCACCTGTTTTTTAGTGAGGCTTTTGTGGAGCAGATTGTTGACCAAACAACTGTTTTGCAAGCAGCCAGCACCGTGAGAGTGAAAGATTGGGAACAAGGAGCAGGCATTCTATCATATATGATTACCCTGTCTCCCTTTCAGAAATGTTCTTATTTTTTGCCCTGGTCTTTTTGATGGGTATTATATGAAAGAACAGAATTCCGGCCTACTGGACAAGGGTCCCTGTTATGCTTACACCAATATTTGGCCAAGTCATGAGCCGTAATTGCTTACAACAAATTCTAAGTCGCCTCCATATTTATGATGCTGATGATCCTGCAAATGCGAACGACACAGAAAAGATGAGGCGAATTAGGTTGGTCTTTGATCACATGAGGCAAACCTTTCGTTCGTCATTTTATCCCTATAGAGACCTCATCATAGACGAAAGTCTCGTGTTGTGGAGAGGCAATATTTCATTTAGGCAATATATACCCAGCAAAAGGCACCGTTTTGGGTTCAAGATCTTTGTTATGTGTGACTGTAGGACTGGTTATGTGCAAGACATAGTCTTGTACACAGGTGCACAGACAGACATAGAAGATCGGAGTATTGGACTGTCGGGAGCAGTGGTAAAGACAATGATAGAAGACTACCTTCATCGTGGTCACATCCTCTACCTGGACAATTGGTACACTAGCCCTCTTCCCGCTCGTTATCTACACATGCATGAAACGGGAATCTGTGGAACTGTGAAGGTGAACCAGCGTCACATGGTCAAGGTAGGGCGGAAACTTGACAGGAATGAGGTTGTCTTCTTCAAAGCCAACAACATACTTGCAACTGTGTGGAACCATAATAGAGAAGTAAGTCTCTTGTCCACGTTCACCGCCCCTTGATGCACCGTACTGATTCTGTGGATTACCGGAGCGAGAACAGGCGTCACATATGGAAACCTGAGTGTGTCCTGGATTATAACATAAACATGCGCCTGGTGGACCAATCAGACTCCATGATATCGACGGTAGAGTGTGCCAGGACCACGATGAAGTGGTATAAGAAACTGTTCTTTCACTTGCTAGATATCACTGCTCTGAATTGCCACCACCTGCACGCCATGACAACAGGAGTTCAGGAAACCTTTGAAGGGTTTGTGAGGGAGCTCACAAGAGAGACGTTTGCACGGTATGCTGTTGGAAGGCCCCAACATCGCACCCCCACTGCCCCTATTGCCCAAACTCCCCTGAGAATTTCCGGCAGCCATTTCCCCACTCCTATCCCTCCCCAGCCAAATAGACCTAGGCCCCAACGCAGGTGTCACGTGTGTAGCAATTCCCGGGTGAGACTCAACACACAGAGGAAGGACACCCGCTATAAGTGCGTCGAGTGTGACGTGGATCTCTGTATTCACTCATGTTTCAGCGAGTATCACACCTTGATGCAGTTCTAATATGGTGTGAATGCAATACGACGCCGTAACTCTGAAGTAAATGCGACAAACAGATGCTCAGTGAAATTATAAGTCCTGTTGATCTGAAAATATTAGTATAAAGTGCATACAGGTATAACATAAGTGCAAAAATAGTATGTAAGTGTATAAATATGATGTAAGTGGAAACAAACCTAGGGAGGGTATTCTGATGCAATATTCTGTCGCTCAGTGCAATAAATAGGGCCCGTAAATATGTAAATATTATTATGGGAAATGCAAACGGGTATAATATAAGTTCAAATTATTGTAAGTGCTGAAATATATTCTAAGTCAAAATATTCCTAGCAAGTGTATATAGATGCGATTTCCTGACGCTCAGTGGAATGAATAAGGCCCGTAATTATGAAAATAGAAGTCAACAAGTGGGAAAGTGTGTAATATATGTGAAAAATTTGTATTTAAGTGTTTGAGTATTATGTTTGTCGAAACATTCATTGCGAGGTTATTTTCATGCGATATTCTGACGCTCACTAGAATAATGCCAGTAACTATGTATAGTGCAATATAGGGGTGTAAACGTGTGTAATGTAGATGGGAAAGTATAATTGGAGTAAAAAAATAAAGTAGAAGATGAAACATGAGTGTTTGAGATTGTGCTTGCTACGTGAATATGCGCTAGCATTTCGCTAAATGCCCTAGTAATGAATGTAAATAATTGAAAATATTTACAGTGGTGGAGGAAAGGTTCTATGTAAAGAAAAAAATAAAAGGAAAGTGATAAAACAATTGGGTATGTTGAAATACGAGTCATAGTGAGTGCGCTTAGTAAGCAGATGTGCGCTATACTTATGCTGCATGTCATCGTAATGAATGAAAACAGCTGAAAACATTTACAAACAGTAAAAATTGGTAAAATGTCAATGAAACAGAAGTATACAAGTAGAAAAAATGATATGTTGACTGATACAAGAAAATTAGCACATAGCATGTTACCATTTGGACCTAACTCATTATGCTCGCGCAAATGTACAATGCTTATTTTTCATATATATGTGTTTGAAATTCATTTTATTGTTACTCTTATTGTTTATTAGTTCAAATTCAATAAATGTAGAGGTGTTGTTTGTTGTTTCTCCCAGTATTTCCTACCAGAGAAAACGTGAGTGCCTCACACGTCAGTGATACCTGGCGCGGGGGACCTCACCTGTTCCAACCACTTATGGACCATGGTAAGCCCTATCTTAGTGATTTTCCTTTGTTTCCCAACAAAAGCGGAAGTTTTAGCCAAACATTTTTTTTTCCAAAATAGCTCGGGATTGGGGGGTGTCGGAGGTGCGAAAAACCTCGGGACGTGATGGCTTAAACATACCCACTAGCGGTTTATGGTTGGTGAATCAGTGTATTTCGTAACCATATACCAAATCTTGAAACTTCTGTAATGCAATAACCACTGCAAGTGCCACTAAGTCTGTAGTGCAATAATTTTTCTCTGCACCTTTTATTTGTCTGCTGGCAATGCAATTGGTTGATTCTGTCCTCCTTTATCTTCTTGCATCAATACACCCCCTAATCCTTTAATTGATGCGTCTGTACAAATAATAAATGGTTTTGTGAAATCCAGATATGCCAGACATGGTGCATTTGTAAGTTTATTTTTTAATTCGTTAAATGCCTGTTTTTGTTCTTCTCCCCATTGGAATATAGCAGCTTTTTTGAGTAGTTGGAATGTAGAAAGGCTATATGAGAGAGTTGTATGAATGACCTATAATACCCTGCTAGACCTAAAAATTATCTAACTTCGTCTGTCGCAGCGAGTTCTGGGAAGTATCTCACTGCCTGTATTTTGTCATCGGAGGTGTGAATACCTTCAGCATTTAATTTGTGGCCTAAGAATTTTATTTCCTTAACCCGTCACGTCCCAAGGTTTTCCGCACCTCCGACATCCCCCAATCCTGAGGTATTTTCGAAACAAATTTTTTTGGCTAAAACCTCCGCTTTTGGTGAGAAACATCGAAAATTCATAGAGAAATCGCTCACCTGAGGTTTAAAATATTCGATTCAGGTAGGAGTTCCTCCTTACCTGACTGGGTTTTCAAACATGCTGGGACCAAAGAAAACGGGTTCTATGGGAGGGTAACTATTTCACACAATTCATAAACGGTAATTATTTATTTACTTGGTACGAATTTATATGTAGTATGAGAGTAGATTGGTTTTCAAGCAGTAATATAGGCATTATAAGCATTGTTTCACTCACTAACTAATCACCATACCTGACCTTTTTTTGTCACATTACCTGATCATTATCTCTGACTGTTTCTTCTTCTAATGCTATATAAACTTTGTCCTCCACATTGTCATCGATTGGGGAATCACTCTGGCCCTGAATATCTTTACTGGCCAGGTCACTGGTAACAGGTGAATTGCCGAGACAATGGCGTGAGGGGGGGAGGGGGGAGGTTATGCAGTGTAAGGCATTGTCCTTGCTTGGCATCTTGTAGAGGAATAGAGGAAGGTGTCCCATGTATACGTACGAAAAATCACGCACGAAAATTGAAAATTGTGCAAATTAGGGGCCTTGCAATTGCACGACGTACCAGTACGTCGCCGGGACTGGCAAATGCAAAATGTTGCAACGTACCCATACGTCGACGGGATGGGGCGGGTTAAAGCAAAATTTGCATTTAGAAAATTTAATTATTAAACCAGCATCACCAAGCTTTTGTAAGAGTATGGTAGGTCTAATTTCTGGAGATGTTCTGTGATCTCTTTCGTTGTGACAATTATGTCCTCAAGATAAACAAATATTCCTTGTCCTAAAATTCCGGACAATAGGTAATTCATAAGACGCTGGAATGTGCCTGGTGCTGTCTTCAATCCCATTGGCATTCTCCTGTACTGATATTGTCCTGTATTTGTGGAAAAGGCAGTGTATTTACGTGACTCCTGATATAATGGAATTTAATAGTATCCACTGAGTAAATCTATCATGGAAAATACATTATTTTCTGGTCCAATATCCTGTAGGATGTCACTTAGCAATGGCATGGGAAACCGGTCAGAGATTGTGTGATTGTTTCGTTTACAGAGCTAATGTGGAAGCTTGATGATCCTAGCATCCCATCACTGCCACCAACTATGTGTGTTAATTTTTGATCTTGTAGTGTGTTAATCTTGAGATTTGGTTTTAGTTATTGTGCTAGACAAAGGCAGGAGAACTTAATGATGAATATAGGGAGTTGATTTAATATCTTCAAGGAAAGTCTAAGTTGAGCAATGTACTGTATGTATTACACAGGAATGTAATTTACTATGTCTCGTTGGACCCCTCTTCTTATTTCCTCTCTCCACAACCTTTCGCTTCTGTGGCTAGCCCCTTTCTTATCTCTAATCCCTACATTCTTGTTTAGCAGAGCTCGTGTCACGTGGGCTACACTGTCGTTGGAAGATTCTAGAACCCTGTATGTCTGTGTGTATGTAGTGCTTCTGGTGCCCACTGGCATACTGTTGATTAAGTCTTGCTGAACCCACTTCCTTTGGTCGATTCTCGCTGACATCTATCAATCTCTCTATGAGTTGTGTTATTATAATATGGAGTCCTGACAAAAGGACGAGGTAGTGGTATATAAGCAGTTCCAATTATTAGTTGTTTGTCTTGCTGCAGCAGTTATTTCTTAGGCTAACATCTGATATGTCAACAAAGTAACTCGTTATACTTACCATGGCAGATCCATAATTTACTTCACCTATAGTTATTTTACATTTTTTGTATCATTTACATATAACAATTATTTATATTTTACTCAATGACTGTTGATTAATATGAAGTTTGGATTAAATGGGTTGTACGAACAAGTATGATTATCTTTTTAGGTACTGCAGTGGATTATCATAAAGGTGTTCATCATGATTTTTCTTTATATCGTTTTCATCGTACCTTTCATCTGTAAGTTATACCCCTTTGCATTTTCTTCTTTCTAATCCATCTCTTAGTGTTTTGATATTAAACTGCCCTTTCGGCCAGCCAGTTTGATCAAATGTAATGATTTCCAATCGTGTGTTGACTCCAGTTATCCGATGCATCCTGATAGAGTGTTCTTCTTCCACTGCATGTTCTCCTTCCCCTGTTACAGTTTCGGTTTCCTCTTCATTGAGTACTTCTGCTGTTCCCTTTTCTACATATCTATGCTGTCTTCCTAAGTTTGTTCATCCTTTACCATTGCAGGGTAGTTGATAAGATTTTACCGGAGGCAGGGTTAGATGTAGCATTAATTGTTGAAGTCCTTCTTTTTTTTCAGGATGGCATTAAGTTTGGTGTTAAAAGTGCCACGACTGACCACATTCAGCAGATGGTCATGAAATAAGCAGGTCAGAACTTTTGTTAGAGCGTCCTTCTCTACGTTCAGTTCAGGAATGGTTTTAACTCCTAACTGTACAGTTGTACTGTAGCTTGTTCGTTGGGTGGTCTGTTGGTTACTTGCTTTTCTTTTTATCCACAATTGCAGATTTTCTTATAGGGCATTTTATAGCCAACGTCTGATGGTCATTTCCGCATTTGATGCATTTATCGGTTGAACAGCATTGCCTCTATGTGTGACCCTCTTAGCTACACTCCGAACAAAATTTATTGATTACTTGTGTCACAATTTCCAGTGCTTTTTTTTTTTCTTTTTTTTTTCTTTTAGATAGCATTTCATCCATGTCACCAGAGGAGTGTATGTTTCTTGTTTCATGTCATGTGAGGGTATTCTCAAATCAAACAACAAATTTCCCTAATCAGTAACCACTGCTTGGACTGTGGTGGTGTGGATGAATGCTACATTGTTTTTGAGTTAAGAAATTTATAAACGGAAAGTACTTCATTTTCATCCCGCATGTTCTTGGCCATGATTATCTGGGTAGCTTCAACCTCTTTATTTCCATAGATGCTTTCATCAGTTCAGAATTTACCAACCAACAAAGCCCCAGGACCAGATGTAGTTCCTCCAATAGTTTTGAAAAAGTGTTCCCCAGAACTTGCATCTGTTCTAGCTAAATTATTCAGACTATACATACGTACTTCTTCATTCTTTAATTCACTAATAGAAGCCACTATCCACCCAATTCGAAGAAAGGAAGTTCCTGAGACCCCTCTGATTACAGACCAATAGCTATCATATCTTCTCCTGGTAAAGTATTTGAAATAGTAATGAATAAACACATAGTTAAACACCATGAATCCTACAACTTAATTAGTGATGGGCAATATGGTTTTCGCCACGAAAGATCCATCATTGACGTACTCAATCTCCTGACTCATACCATCCAGCAATCAGTTGACCAACATGGAGTATGTGATGCAGTAGCCCTTGATATTTCTGCAGCTTTCGACAGAGTGTGGCACCGTTCTCTGCTGTCCAAACTCTCTTGCTATGGACTAACTTCTTTTGTTCCTCTGCTTTCCTCATATCTCAGAGACATTTTAAGAGTAAAAGTAGATGATGTTTATTCCAATCTCCACTCAATTTACGCCAGCATGTCACAAGGATAATTTCTTGTGACAACCATATTCCTAGTTCTTATTAATGATTATCTGTCACCAACAATCCCATCCATTCATATGCAGATGACTCAACAGTTCACAGGTCATTCACACCCAAACACCCATTCACAAAGTTTAATATCTCTGACTCACAGCTCAGTGCAGCCATCTCCATAAATCAAGACTTGTCTATAATCACTGAATGGGGACAAAATAACCTTGTCCCATTTAATGCTAGTAAAACCAAAGATATACAATTTTCTAAGAGACAGATAATGCCAGATTCATATGTTACCTTCAATGCTACTAATATTCCCATCTCCAAAAGTATTGAAGTTCTCGGTGTTTTGCTTAACAATGCCCTCAGCTGGATCTCTCATGTCAAATCACTTGTTATAACCGCCTCAAAGAATCTTGGATTATTGTACGGAGTCCATAACTTCTTCACTGACGAGCAGTTAGGTATAACTTATAGAGTGATGTGAGGGTATTCTCAGATCGAACAACAAAATTCCCTAATCAGTAACTGCTGCTTGGGCTGTGCTGGTGTGGATGATTGCTACATTGTTTTCGAGTTAGGAAATTTATAGACAGAGAGTACTTCATTTTCATCCCGCGTGTTCCTGGCAATGATTTTCTGGGCAGCTTCATCCTCTTTATTTCCATAGATGCTTTCATCAGTTCAGAATGTACCAACCAACAAAGCTCCAGGACCAGATGGAGTTACTCCAATTGTTTTGAAAGTGTTCCCCAGAACTTGCATCTGTTCTAGCTAAATTATTCAGACTATACATACGTACTTCTTCATTCCTTAATTCACGAAAAGAAGCCACTATTCACCCAATTCGAAGAAAGGAAGTTCCTGCGACCCCTCCGATTACAGACCAATAGCTATCATGTCTTCCCTTGGTAAAGTATTTGAAATAGTAATGAATAAACACATAGTTAAACACCTTGAATCCAACAACTTAATTAGTGATGGACAAAATGGTTTTCGCCACGAGAGATCCACCATTGACGTACTCAGTCTCCTGACTCATACCATCCAGCAATCAGTTGACCAACATGGAGAAAGTGATGCAGTAGCCTTTGATATTTCTACAGCTTTCGACAGAGTGTGGCACCGTTCTCTGCTGTCCAAACTCTCTTGTTATGGACTAACTTCTTTTGTTCCTCTGTTTTCCTCATATCTCAGAGACAGGAAAATAAGAGGTAAAAGTAGATGATGTATTTTCCAATCTCCACTCAACGCCAGCATGTCACAATGATCATTTCTTGCACCAACCGTATTCCTAGTTCTTATTAATGATCTCTTGTCTGTTACCAACAATCCCATCCATTCATATGCAGATGACTCAACACTTCACAGGTCATTCACACTCAAAAACCCATTCATAATGTGTAATATCTCCATCGCACAACTCAGTGCAGCCATCTCCATAAATCAAGTCTTATCTAAGATCACTGAATGGGGACAAAATAACCTTGTCTCATTTATTCCTAGTAAAACCAAATAAATACAAATTACTAAAAGACAGATATTGCCAGATTCATGTATTACCTTCAATGCTGCTAATACTCCCATCACCAAAAGTATTGAATTTCTCGGTGTTTCACTTAACAGTTTCCTCAGCTGGACCTGTCATGTCAAAGCACTTGCTAAAACTGCCTCAAAGAATCTTGGATTATAGTGCAGAGTTCATACCTTATTCAGTGTCGAGCAGTTTTCTTACAGCACATAACACTATAAATGATTTACCATACAAACTTAATTTCAGTTATGTAATTTAACAAACAATCACGTAAATAAAACATTATTGAGGAAAAAAGACCATGAAACTTAATGCATAACTTACTAAATAATTACGCTCACAAACAGCGGGCAAACTGGCAACTCTGACTCGTACCGATAACGGAACTACTGTATGCGAAGCGATGAGAAGCTTTTCGAGCACCTAACTAGCAAATCGCGCTTCTTAACAATATGATCACTGTCTTTTTATTGATGGTCTGACAGTATGATAAGTTGATGCTTTTTAACTGTCACCTTCCCTTTACATGAGTTTTGAGATATTTTTTTTTGCAGTCTCCGTCATTGTAAGTTAAGATCACAAATCCATCATCGACATTAATTATTCTTGTAAACACAAATGTCATGAGAAGCAAGAACCTCTAGGAACTACTGCCTAGCTTTTCGGACTTTGTTATACTTCTGTTTTACCTTTACTTTGTTCATTGCTGCAGTACATTCCAGGATCCAGAAAAAAAAAGGGATAGATTCGTTAACGTTGACTACTGTTACAAAGTCTGTAATCTGGTGAGGGTGTCAAGAGAGATCTTCCTTCGGAGGGTCTCCAGGATCATAACAGTTCTACTTATCTCCCAGGCATGCCTCCCACTGATGGAGGTGTGAGTCCCCTCACAAAATGTCCAAGTACTCACGTCGCCAGGGAGCCTATTCCTACAACAAAGCCAAAGATGCACGACTGTCTGTCTCCTTCAAGCAGGCCCCCCCCCCTCTCCCCTCGCCTTATTGGCATTGCCCTCAGGGTTCGACGTTGTACTACAAGCGGTCGTCTATTGCCCTAACCAAGACATTGCACCAGCAACAAGAAACAAGAAAGAAGTCTGTCCAAAGTTTTAAAAATCCAGTCAAAAGTCATCAAGAGTTTATGCAATAAAGTCCCAAAAGGTGGTCAAAATCTTGGAAACTTACAGAAAATCTTCCTCCTTTCCCTGGCATAAGTCCTCAGAACTGTTGAGACTCTAGTGGAGGTGGAACTGTAGTGGCAACTCAGCAGAAATAGAGTCTAGTTTAGATTTCATTAACTAGAAGAAATTCTACATCTGTATGAAAGACCAAGTCCCCACATGGTGTAGAAGACGCTCCAGTGAGTCCAGCTCAAAACTTGAAAAACTGGAGCAACTGTGCCTCTGTGTGGGAGACTAAGTCCACAAATATTTTGAGTGTCAGTTTCTGGCTTCTTGTGAGTGGTGTGGGGAGAAAGCAGTGGTCTGCTCACCATGACCGTTAGTGAGTGATTGTAAGAAGGAACTGTCCAGTCCCCCCTTCTACTTATACTGGTATAACAGCAATGATGCTAACCAGCCGTCTGACCACACACAGATATGCAGAAGCCTCAAGGAACCACATGAGACAAGAGCATCATGTCAATATTACAAACGAAGATCTTAAAAGTTATACAAATGTCTTGGCTAGCTGTAGCGACGTCCCCTGACTCCCTGTACCTGAGGGATTGTACAGTTTATCATGGAGCCTAATCCATCAATAAATGTCCAAGCCCATAATTTGCAAGCATCACCGAGTATGAAGATATCTGCATTTAGTCAGAGCTCACACCAATTTGGTGAAGTAACCAGCCACCTGCACTCAACAGCTAGTCAAAAAACAGACACTAGAATAATCTGTCCCTATATCGAGCATCCAGCTATATATGAACCACTGCTAACCATTTCTACCTGGATTACAATCTAAGTATGAACCCTTTGCTGAAGAAGGCTCAGGAGAGTCGAAGTTCCGGAATCGAAAGATTAACTACTAAAATATCGATGACATAACAACAACCGAAGATATGGTTGCCAACAGAGATACCATCATCAGGTTTCAAAGACATGCAAAGCATGCCGTCAGACAACGAGAAGCCACTGCAAAAAGTTAATTCAGAACTACAGTCAAATATACTAAAGTAAGAGTTAAAGAATATTATCTATCTATCTATCTATATATATATATATAGATAGATAGATAGATAGATATACATATATATATATATATATATATATATATATTTATAGAGAGAGAGAGAGAGAGAGAGAGAGAGAGAGAGATTGATAAATATACATATCAATATATAGATAGATAGATAGATAGATAGATACATAGCTAGATATACATATATATATATATATATATATATATATATATATATATATATATATATATATATATATATATAAAATATCTGCAATAGATCTTTCTCTTGGGAACCTTAGTCTTGTCAGGAAAAGTAGTACCAATGTTGTGATGTACAGCATCTTTATTATTAATCCAAACGTTTCGGAGACACAATCTCCATCATCAGTGGATCTTAAAGTTTAAAAGACAACAATCATCGATCAATGTCAGGAGAAATAAAAAACCTGTGTACAAAACATAGACTTGCATGAAAAAGAAGAAAAGAGGGAAGCAATATAAATATGGGGTAAAGCATAAAAGTACCATGTTTAATCCTTGCAAAATCTGAAGATCAGAACAAAGGCTAACTATGCTAAACATATATATTAAAAAATGAAATAAAAGGAGTAGGAGTTGACCTGTTAAAAGTTGTTACTGCGTGAATAGTTGGGTAGCGCTAGTCGAGTTATTGAGACTGGGTCGCATTCTGTGAATCAGGATGGATTCGGCAGTGATAAGATCAGAGTAAGACTGACATGAAGTTAGTATCCGAAAATCTGCAGAAGAGAAAGGGTGATCAGAAAGGTGAGAGTGCTCTCAAATGACCCGCGTGGGAAAGCAGATATTTTTGCCAGTACATTTGCCAGAAACTGTACCATAGGCGATACCAGCCAGAATGTCGCAGTACTACAGTAGAACTTGACTCTCCCGAAATTGCCCCACTTAAAATACAGACAAGATAAGTAAAATCCATCCTAGACAATTTACCTACCAACAAAGCTCTAGGCCCAGATGGAATTCTGCCAATTGTTTTGAAAAAGTGTTCCTCTGAACTTGCCTCTGTTCTATCTAAATTATTCAGACTATGCATACGTACTTCTTTATTCCCAGATTCATGGAAAGAAGCCAATATCCACTCAATTCCGAAGAAAGAAAGTTCCTCTGACCCCTCTGATTACAGACCACTAGCTGTCACATCGTCTCTGGTAAGGTATTTGAAACTTTAAGTAATAATCACATTGTTAACATCTTGAATTCAACAACTTAATTAGTGATAGACAATATGGTTTCATACTCAATCTCCTAACTCATACATCCATCAATCAATTGATCTACATGGAGAAACTCATGCAGTAGCTCTTGATATTTCTAAAACTTTCGACAGAGTATGGCACCATTCCCTGCTGTCCAACCTTCATTGCTATGGACTGACTTCTTTTGCTCCTTTGATTTCTTCATATATTAGTGACAGGAAAATAAGAGTAAAAGTAGATGATGTATATTCCTATTTCCACTGAATTAACGCCGGCGAGCCGCAGGGGTCAGTTCTGGCACCAACCCTATTCCTGGTTCATATTAATGATCTCTTATCTGTCACCCACAATCCCATTCATTCATACGCAGATGACTTAACACTACATAGTTCTTTCACAGTCAGACACCCATTTACAGTGTCTAATATCTTTACCTCTCAAATCAGTACAGCCATCTCCATAAATCAAGACCTATCTACGATCAATGAATGGGAACAAAACGACCTTGACTCTTTTAATACTAATAAAACTAAAAATATACAATTTACTAATAGACAGATATTGCCAGATTCGTACATTACCTTCACTGCCACTAATAATCTCATCGCCAAAAGTATTGAAATTCTTTGCGTCTCACTTAACAATGCCCTCAGCTGGACCTCTCATGTTAGATCACTTGCTAAAACCGCCTCAAAGAAACTTGGATTATTGTACAGAGTCCGTAACTTCTTGGCTGATGAACAGTTGGATATAATTTATAAGAGTCATGTGCGCTCTCAACTTAAATATTGCTCACCCTTGTGGAATGGATGTGAAGAGGTTGCATTAAAACAACCAGATAAAATTCAGAACAAAGCTGTTAGAATTATTAACAACCCTGCCATTAAGGATAAACTACCTCCCCTGGAAGTAAGAAGGAATGTTGCTTCCCTTGCATTATTTTACAGTTATTTTTTTGGCAAATGCTCAGACTAAGTTGCGTCCATGGTGCCACCTTTCCATGCCTTCCCTCGTGCTACTCGAGCATCTGGTACCGCTCATGACTGGAATGTCACTCAGCCATATTGCAGAAATCCTGCGTATCAGAATTCTTTTATTCCTCGAACTGCATCTCTCTGGAACTCGCTTCCCCAGAGTTGTTTCCCTCCGAATTTCAACCCACAGCTGTTCAAGACTAACTGTTACCGATATTTTATGAACAGAGGACACCAGTAATCTGATGTATGGATTACTTTTATTTAATTCATTTGTTTTTCCTTCCTCCGTTCTGTTATTTAAATATATATATATATATATATATATATATATATATATATATATATATATATATATATACAAGTATATCTATCTATCTATCTATCTATATCTATATCTATCTATCTATCTATCTATATATATATTTATATAGATTTATATATAGATTTATATAAATATTTATATAGATTTATATTTATAAATATATGTATATTTATATATATATTTATATATATTTATATATATATTTATATACATATTTATATATATATATATATACATATATAGATATATATATATATATATATATATATATTATATATATATATATATATATATATATATATATATATATATATATATATCTATCTATCTATCTATATACCTAGGCTGCTTCCCCCAAGGAAAGGGAGGTAGCCGAGACAGGACGACTCACTCTCCATTTACTCATCCATTCAAACACATTCATTCGCATCTTAGCCCCAAAGGGGAGAACGGACAGATCCTCACCGCATCACACCGCACAAGGGTCAACTGCGCAATGCAAGCAGTGACATCCACAGCAGGGCCCGACAGCAGAACTGGTTTACCCCTGCCACATCATAACAGACCCATCCCCTTACCCGCACCTGACCTGACTAGCTGATCAGACCAAATGCGGGAGAATATCCCCCTCAGGGCTGCGTCATCACTTATTCATTCACAATTTCTCTCCATTTATTTCTGTCACGCACAGCCACTCTTCCTTGCTCAACAGACATCCCTCTCGCATCCAGCGCTCTCTTCACACTGTCCATCCATCCTATTCGTGGTCTTCCTCTCAGTCTTACACCTCTCACATCAGATCTAGTTATCTTTTTCACCAATCGCTCATTATCCATTCTCTCCATATGCCCAAACCATTGCAACACCCTCTGCTCAACTCTACCAGCCATTTCCCGAACAACTCCAGTTCTCCTTCGCACTTCATCATTTCGCACTCGATCCATACGCGTCACTCCACACATACTCCTCAGACATCCCATCTCCATTACATTCAAACTTTTCCTCTCTGCTACACCCATATTCCATGTTTCAGCCCCATATAACGCAGTCGGTACCACAACACCCTCATACAGCCTTCTCTTTACATCCATTCTAAGCGAACGACATTTAAACACTTTTTTCATTCCTCCCAGCACCTTTCCTACTTCATTTATTCTAAACTTCACTTCTGCATCTATTCTTCCATCCACAGCAACATGTGACCCCTAGATATTTAAAACAATCTACCTCCTCAAGCAACTCACCATTCAAAACTATATTCATCCCCCTACCATCTATCAACCTCGTACACTTCATCACTTTACTCTTATTCTCATTTACTTTCAATTTCCTCCTTTCACACACCCTTCCAAACTCCTCTACCAACTGTCTCAATCTCTCCTCTGAATCAGTCACCAGTGCAGTATCATCTGCAAACAGCAGCTGCTTCAGATTCCACTCTCCTCCATCAACATTTACCAGACTCAGACCACCTAAAACTCTTGCATTCACCTCCCTTACAACACCATCCATGTAAATATTAAACAACCAAGGCGACATCACACATCCCTGTCGCAGCCCCACTCTCACGGGAAACCAATCACTCACAGCATTTCCCACTCTTACACACGCTCTACTATTTACATAAAAACTTTTCACCCCTTTTAGTAACCTACCATCAAGTCCATACAATCTTAAAACAGTCCATAAAGCCTCCCTATCAATTCTATCATACGCTTTCTCTAAATCCATAAATGCCCAAAACACATCCTTGCCTTTCGCTAAATACTTTTCACACACTTGTCTCACAGCAAACACCTGATCAACGCATCCCCTCCCTCTCCTAAAGCCACACTGCTCATCACTAATCACTCCCTCTGTACCCTCTCTAACTCTCATAATTAACACTCTACCATACACTTTACCTACAACACTCAACAGACTTATACCCCTAAAGCTAGTACATTCATACTTATCACCCTTGCCTTTATACAATGGGACCACACAAGCACTTGCCCAGTCAATTGGCACCATACCTTTCTCAAAGCACACATTCAATAATCTTACTAACCAGTCAACAATAGTCACTCCACCACCCTTCAGGCATTCCACAGCACACCCATCCATACCTGCAGCTTTCCCTGTTTTCATCTCCTTTACTGCCTTCTCCACTTCCTCCTTCGTGATCAAAGAATCATTCAACTCTCCCAACACATTTATTCCTTGCACCCTTCTATCTGCCACAATCTCAGCCACCCTTTCCTCCTCTACATTTAACAA
>NC_136975.1:24831393-24944894 GCF_032717465.1 Coenobita brevimanus
TTTGGATTCTGATTTTGATAAATTTAAGCAGATGATTTTGCTGGAGGACTTCAAGAGGTGTATTTATAAAGATGTAAGCCTATATCTTGATGAGAAAAGAATAGATAATTTGTCTGATGCTGCAGTTTTAGCTGATGAATATGTTCTCACTCACAAGAGATATTCTAAAGAAAAAGGGAAAACTGAGAGTAAGTACGTTGCCTCTACTCAGAGTACAGGTAACAGGAAAGAGAATAATGATGATGTTTCTCAAGAAGTAAATACCAGCTTCACCTCTAGATTTCAGAAAAGTAAATGTACTTATTGTAGTAAGCTTGGTCATACTACGGAGAAATGTTTCAGGAGACAGCGTGATGTGAACAAAAAGGAGTCTTTATATATTCAGTCAATTGGTCTAGTGTCCACTCTTGAGAGTTCCCAGAATTCTTTAACTGAGTTAATTGAACCTGCTTTGAGGGGTAACTTAAATTCTCATGATGGAGCTCCTCTTTTGAGCAGTAACGTGGGTGACACTCTCAAGAGTTCATGTGCTAATTTCCTGTCTGATGGTTTTGTCAGTCCTCTGGACAGTAATGACAGGAAATCAGTTAAAATATATCGTGATACAGGTGCTTGCCAATCCCTTATGCTGACCAGTGTTCTAGGCTCTAATGTTAATTCCTCTGATGAAACTGTAATCTTACAAGGTGTAAGGAATAATTACCTCTCTGTCCCTCTGTGCAGAGTGAATTTAGAGTCTGGTTTTGTTAATGGTTCCGTTATGGTTGGGTTGGTTGAGACACTCCCAATGTCAGGTGTAACTTTCTTACTTGGAAATGATATTGGTGGAAGTCATGTGTGTCCAGCTCCTCAGTTGTCTAGTGAGCCAGTGGCTGCGGCCGAGGATTGTGATGTCCCTGATGTGTTCCCTGCATGTGCTGTCACTAGGGCTAAGTCTAAAGTTACTGGTGATTTAGAGGATAATGATGATGATGATGTTATCCTAGCTGACACTTTTCTTGCTAATTTGGACCACTCACCAGATGAGGCAGTACCCCGTAGTGTTGATAATTTGTCTCGTCAAGAGTTGGTTGAGTTGCAGGTTGCTGACCCTGAGTTGAAAGGTCTAGCTAACTCTGCTTACAGTGAAGAAGAGTCAGCCGGTGCTTCTACTTGTTATTATGTAAAGTCAGGAGTACTTATGAGGAAGTGGAGACCCCTAACAGTATCAGCCGACTGTGAATGGGAGGTTGTACATCAAGTTGTCATCCCTCGTGTTTGTAGGCAGGATATCATTAGAGTGGCTCATGATTCCAGTTTGGCAGGACACCTTGGAGTGAGGAAGACTGTGGCACTCATTTTGAAACACTTCTACTGGCCAGGTATCTTCAGGGATGTTTCCTGGTATTGTAAGTCTTGTCACACCTGTCAAGTTGTGGGGAAGTGTAATCAGACCGAAAAGGTTGCACCTCTAGTTCCCATTCCTCCTTTTGAGGCGCCATTCACCCGTGTGTTGGTGGATATTGTGGGCCCTCTTCCTAAGACTTCTTCAGGATTTTCTTATGTGTTGACCCTGATTGATATGGCTACTCGTTACCCTGAAGCCATTCCACTTAGAAATATCTCAGCAAAGAATGTGGTTAAGGAAATGCTGGGGTTCTTCACAAAGTTTGGTCTGCCCAAGGAGGTACAGTCAGACCGGGGAAGTAATTTCATGTCAAATGTTTTCAAGCAGTCTCTGAAAGAGTTGGGCATCACCCAGATCACGTCTTCAGCTTACCATCCCCAGACCCAAGGAGCGTTGGAGAGATATCATCAAACACTCAAATCGATGCTAAAGAAATACTGTTTGGAACATCAGAAAGACTGGGATAAAGGTTTTCCATTCGTTGTGTTTGCCGCAAGAGAATCTCCAAATGAATCACTGGGCTTCTCACCTTTTGAACTACTGTTTGGCCATGAAGTAAGAGGACCCCTTAAGTTACTCAAGGAATGCTGGCTGTCGGAGGAAGATGACGTCAACCTGCTGGAGTATGTGATGAAGTTCAAAGAACGGCTGTCCACTGCTTTACAACTGGCGAGAGAGAATTTAGGAGCTGCTCAGGAGCAGATGAAGACTTGGTATGATAAGATGTCCAGGTTACGCCACTTTCAGCCAGGAGATCAGGTTTTGATTCTGCTACCGGTTCATGGGCAACCTCTTCAAGCCAAGTTTAGTGGTCCTTATTTCGTGGAGAAGAAACTCAGTGATGTCAACTATGTTATCGCCACACCAGATCGTAGAAAGAACAAGCAACTTTGTCACATCAACATGCTAAATTTATATCATCGGCGGGACGAAAATAATCCAGTCTGCACTGTAGCTGTTCCACCCGAGTCTGCAAGTGAAGCTCTCCCATGCCGTATGAGTCTGAGTGATAGTTTGGGGAAGAATCCTGATATCATGAATGATCTCCAGACTAAGCTTTCTCATCTACCTCCCGAGGAAAGGCAGGAGTTTTCGGTATTACTGCAGGAGTACCCGCAAGTGTTCCGTGCTACTCCAGGAAGAACCACTGTGTTGATGCATGATGTTGATGTTGGAGACGCAAAGCCAATTAAATTGCCTCCTCACCGTGTGAACCCGGTGAAAGTTCCTCTCATCCAGAAAGAGCTTGGCTACCTGTTGGACCACAAGATGATTGAGCCCTGTCAGAGCGAGTGGAGTTCTCCTGTCACTCTAGTCCCTAAGCCAGGTGGGTCACAGCGGCTTTGCATCGACTACAGACGTATTAATCAGATAACCAAAACAGACACTTACCCTCTCCCTCGCGTGGAAGATTGCATAAACAAGATCGGAAAGGCTAGGTACATAAGTAAGTTTGATTTGTTAAAGGGATACTGGCAAGTACCTATGACTGAACGTGCTAGGGAGATCTCACGTTTTGTAACACTAGGAAAGGCTTTTGCATGTTCTGTAATGCCGTATGGTATGAAGAATGCACCAGCCACATCTCAGAAGCTCATGAATGTTGTAACAGAGGGTTTGGCAGGGTGTGTTGTTTATATTGATGATGTATTAATCTTCAGTGACAACTGGAAAGATCACCTATGCCATGTCAGTAAATTTCTTGACCGTTTAGTTCATGCTAATCTTGTAGCTAATTTATCAAAGTGTGAGTTTGGTCAAGCTAAAGTTCAGTACCTTGGGTACGTAATTGGTGATGGACATGTTGCACCACCAGCAGCTAAAGTTCAGGTTATAAGTGATCTTCCCAGACCTAAAAGTAGCAAAGAGCTACAAAGATTTTTGGGAATGGTAGGTTATTACAGGAGATTTGTTCTTAACTTTTCTATTCTTGTATCACCACTTACAGACCTACTGAAAAAGGGAGTTAAATTTGTCTGGACCGATAACTGTGAATCCTCTTTCAACAAACTTAAAGCTATTCTATTAAGTTAGCCAGTGCTCGCTACTCCAAATTTTGCTAAGTCTTTTAAGATGGCTGTTGATGCAAGTGATACAGGAGCTGGGGCTGTTTTGCTGCAAGAGGATGATCAGGGTATTGAACACCCTGTATCTTATTACAGTAAGAAGATCACTCCACCTCAAAAGAACTACTCAACTATTGAGAAAGAGCTTTTGGCCTTGATTTTGGGTTTACAGCATTTTTCATTTTATTTGTGTTCTGGTTTTGACCCCATAGTCATTTATACCGATCATAACCCACTGAAATTCCTTAGTAAGTTTAAAGATAAAAATCAGAGATTGACAAGATGGAGTCTACTTCTTCAGGAGTATTCATTAGACATACAACATGTCAAGGGGAAAGAAAATGTTATTGCAGATTGCTTATCTAGACTTTAGACAGATTGTTTTAGAGTAATAAGAAATTTCCTTTGTAAATTTCTTTTTCTTTGTGGGGAGGTGTTACATAGCCTATGATTTCATCATCCTTTGTGTAATTCTAATGCACAGTATGCTGCATGTTTGATCACGAGCGTGTTCTTCCTCAGTCCCCCCCTTCTACCGTTATAGTAGAGTAAGTCGTCCTTTCTGTTGTTCAGAGCGGGATTTTCAGCTCTTTGTCCCCATGGCTTCATTTGCGCGTCCTTCTTACAAGTTGTATCAAGCTCTGCGTGCCCCTATATAATGAGCTCAGTCTCTGCATCATGGCCACTTAGATCTACTCCTCATTTCGTTCACATCTCTGTCCTCCCCTGTACAGTTATTATTCTTGTGAGTGTTCAGGAAGTCTCCAACCATCTAGCAGCTGTGTAATTTGAGTATAACTGTTGTCGCAGTTTTTCTTGTGCTGTGTAGCATAGGGTTAATTCTTAGGCCTAGTGAGTTTTTTTTGTGATTTATGTAAAGGTTTTTTTGTCAGTCATTTTTGATAATATTTTGTATCTGTGATAATTTATCTTGCATTAACTGAGCATTACCCAGTGTATTTTCATTTTATCAGGGCTGACTTAGATAAATTTACTCCTGCTAATTTCGTGTTAATAGAGGCTATTGCAGTTAACCATATATTTAACCTGTTTTTTGCCATTACATTATTCTTATGAGTCCTGAATGTTTTGTTGTTAGTTTGTGCATTAAATTTTAACTTGTAATTTTACCTAACTCTTTTGTTTTGAACCTGGAACTTTACGAGACAGTAGTGATTTTTAGTATTCTCACTTAAAGTGTACATTATCTTTCGCTGTTCCGTAACAATATCAATATATATCAATATATATCAATATATATATATATATATATATATATATATATATATATATAGATAGATAGATAGATACATATATATATATAGATAGACAGATAGATAGACAGATATATAGATATACAGATATATAGATAGATAGATAGATATATATATAGATATACAGATATATTGATAGATAGATATATAGATAGATATATACATATATATATATATATATATATATATATATATATATATATATATATAGTGCCAGACACCTTAATCCCTATCGGGATGACCACAAACAAATCGCCTCCACGTCGCCCTGTCCCTCGCCATTTCATTGCCCTGCTCCCAACTCACACCCCCTTCTCTCATATACCTCTTCACCCCATCCCTCCATCTCATCCTCGGCCTCCCCCTCTATCTCCCCCCTTCCACCTCACTCATATACACTCTCTTCGTCAGTCTTTCACCCTCCATCCTCTCCACATGACCAAACCACCTCAGCGTATTCCTCCTAACGGCTCCTATCACATCCACATCCACACCACAACGCTCCTTTATATCCTCATTTGTCAGCCTGTCTCTCCATATGGCTCCACAGGCTCCTCTTAAATAACTCATTTCCACTGCTCTCACTCTTGCCTTGTGCCCTTCCAACAACGTCCAAGCTTCACTTCCTTACGTTAGAGATGGTATCACAGTACTGTCATGTAGTAACTTTTCCACTTCCATGCTCACTTCACTGTTTCTTATCACTGCTTTCCAGGAACCAGCAGCTTCTTCCCTGCTGAACCCTTTCAAGCACCTCACCCTCCAAACCTCCATCCTTACTCATCACACTACCCAAGTACTTAAACGTACTCACATTTTCCAATTCCTCACCATCCAACCTCGCTGTACATTCACTGACTTAACCTCTCTCAAAGACCATCACTTTACTCTTCCCTACATACACCTTTAGAGTCTATTTCTTACACACTCTTCCAAACTCATCCACCAAGCCCTGCAGCTCCGCTTTGTCTTCACTCAACAACTCAGCATCATCTGCAAACAACAGTACAGTGAGTTTCCAAACACTACCCTCTCTCCCCAGGGCCACTCCAACATCCACTACCCTACCTTGTACCTCTTTTATTACCCCATCCATGTACAGAGTGAACAACCATGGAGACATGACACATCCCTGTTTCTACCCAACCTTCAAAGAGAAAAATTCACTCAGGTCACCATCCACACGCACTGCAGCCTTAGCACCATCATACATACTCTTCACAGCATTCAACAATGTCCCATCTACTCCATATATTCTTAATACTTTCCACAATCTTTGTCTATCCACCCTGTCACATGCTTTCTCCTAATCCATGAAAGCCGCATACAACTACTTTCCCTTCTCTAGAAACTTTTCCACTAAAGATCTAAGAATGAATATCTGATCTACACGGCCTCTTCCCTTCCTAAAGCCTCCCTGTTCTTGTCCAACTAATTCCTTTGTTCTTTCTCTAACTCTGTCAATAAATATCCTACCATACACTTTTTCTAGTATACTAATAAGACAAATGCCCCTATGGTTACACACACTTCTTTTTCTCCTTTTCCTTTGTACAAGGGAATAATTATACCTGACTTCCAATCCTCCAGGACTCTACCTTCCTCCCAGGCCAATCTGCACATCTTCCACATGCATTCTACTACTATTGCTCCCCCATGCTTCAGGATTTCACCACACACTCCAACAATTCCAGGGATTTTCCCCAATTAAACTTTCTTCATTGCTTCCACAACTTCTATCCTACTGATTTCTTCCTGTCTTCTCACCTCCCTCCTTCTCCCAGCCATTCCCCAGCCACTTATACTCGCATTACTTCCATGCTCTATGTTCAACAATTCCTTATAGTGTTCTCTTCATCTGCTTACTTTTTCTCCCTTCTCCACTAGTAATCTACCATTTTTATCTTTCACTTTCCTGCTAACTTAACTTCCGCCCTGTCTTACTCTCTTCACCTCGTACCAGAACGTTTTCTTACAGTTCCTCCACTTTACACTCAAATTCCTTCCAAATTCCTCATCCACTCTCTTCTTACTCTCTCTTACTAATCTTTTCACCTTTCTCTTTCTTTCTACATAAAACTCTCTCTTCCGCCTCTCAACTTCTTCCACGCCCCTATTTCTCATCCTTTCATTGTATGCTTTCTTCTTTTGTGCTACAGCCTGTCTAACCTCTTCATTCCACCAATCTGTTCCTTGCACCCCCCCCCCTCCGTCTTCTTTTCATCCCACACACCACATCACATGCTGCACATATTTCTTCTGTGAATATCCTGCATACACCTTCCACGTCCCCCATCTGCTCCAATTCTTATTTACCCAATCGTTCCTCCACTTCGCTCTTATATTCTGCCTTTTTCTCATCCTCTTGTAACCTTTTCACTCTCCTTGCAAATGCTCCTTCTTCCCATCCTTTCCTTCTTCTATTTCTCCATCTTATTTGGATCTTGATTATGGCCACCACCAAGTAGTGGTCAGAAAGTCCAGTCCCCCAACCTCTATAAGCTTTTGCATCCATTACACATCTTCGCATCCTTTCATCCACACACACATAATCAATCATTGCCTTCCTTTCATTCAGTTCACCACCCACCCTTCTCATCACTCGCCATGTATGCCTGAAGAGGGTATTGGCTATCACCAACCCCCTCCCAGCACAAATGTCCACTAACACACTGCCATTCTCATCTGTCTCAGCAGGCACACCCCACTCATCAACTACTCCATCCACCTTCACATTCCCTACTTTACCATTTACATCACCGATCAAAAACACTCTCTCATTCCTTCCAAACTTTTCCATGCACACTTCCACTGATGGTATTCCCTCTGATAACATTATCAAGCTAATCAAATTGTGCATTGTGAACTCTTCTTTTACCTTTGAAGGTAAATTTTACACAAAAATTTGGTATGGCCATGGGTAATCCCCTTCCCCAGTTCTGGCAAATATTTACATGGAATACTTTGAGAAACATTTACTGACCTCCATAAAGGAGCAAAACATAGTTTGGCTCCGATACGTTGATGATATCCTGTGCTTCTGGCCTAACAGTCTTCCCAATGATGAATTTCTCCTGCAATTAAATTCGTTAGTTCCATCGATTAAGTTTACTCATGAGATGGAAATGGATAATGAACTGCCCTTTTTGGATGTAAAAATTATCGGGGACCAAAATGTTTTGAAGACTAAGGCATACAGAAAACCTACAAATATTATGTCATATGTTCATTACTATTCAAACCATCATATTAATGTAAAAAGATCTGTGTTCATATCCATGTACCTAAGAGCATATAGAATTTCAGACCCAGAATTTTTAGATGATGAACTAAAAATGATTCAGAGTATTGGAAAAAAGCTAAAATATCCACAAAGTATACTAACTCAGTGCCACAATACAGCCAAGAAACGATTCCTTGAAGGGAAAACCAACAAGCCAGATCGCCATAACATTCAAAGAACCCTTGTCCTCCCCTTCCATGAAAATTTTCTTGATATTCACATACTGAGGAAACTCAATGTACAAGTAGTATTCAAATATGAGAACACCATCAAAAAAAACCTCATCAAGAACAGCCCTTTCAGTAATTCAGGCGTTGTTTACAAAATCCCGTGTAAAAGCTGTAACAAATTATACATAGGACAATCTGGAAAAGATTTGGAAACTAGAATCTCACAACATAAATACAGTGTAAGGACAGCCCAACAGAGTAGTGGTTTACTTCAGCACAAAGTACCCAGTGATCACCATATTGACTGGACAGGCTCCAAGATTCGCAAGATCAAAATGCTTAGGTGAAAGAAATTTATTAGAATCTTGTCTAATTTCTGGCACATATGAAAAGAATGTAAACATGAGCTATGGTAATTTTAAGTGTGATAAATTGATAACTGAATTAATTTTAAAGCAGTATCCCCCAGACTAACAAGTGATTGTTCTCTGTCATCTCCTGATGGTGTAGTCACACCTGTTTGGGACACACCAAGAATTAATCCTCTAGGTCTTAAGTTAAGCAGCAGTATTTATCCCCTCCTCCCTCCCCTCTCTCCCCTTCCCCTTTCCCATTCTCCCCTCCCCCTTCCCCCTCCCTCCCACTCCCCTTTCCACCCCTCCTACTCCCTCCTCCATTGGCACGTGCATTTTTAGATTCAGGTCATCCTTTGTTGTGTTCCACTCCCTGTTGCAGGTGACCATAATCCAAGCCGCAGGTAAAAATTCAGGTCCTCCATTGTTCTGTGTGCCACTACTTGCTGCGGGTGTGCATAAAAGACCTCTACCCTTTACGTTTCTGTCTCACTCTGTCTGAAGATGTAATATACGAAAGTACTCACTGTCACTCCTTCATTTCTTCTGTGGCTAGTTTGCATACATATCTTCACGGTGAAGTGAAGTCTCTGCATATATATATATATATATATATATATATATATATATATATATCTCAGACACAACACGAGCATCTTTAGATGTCGTGTTGTGCCCGGGATAGATTAAAAACTGCTCTGTCACTTGCTGAGTTGAGTTGGGCTGTGATATAATCCTAATGTGTTGTGACCGAAATATATCCTTCAAGAATGGATTTACCTGGTTCGTCAAAAAAAAAAAAAAAAAAAAAAAAATAGTGGTCACAGCTTTTATCACGCCAAGTCGAGTGGTATCTGTGCCTGACTTCTAAGAGGTCCAGAGTTCGATTCCTAGTCAGGAGCGTACAAGTATATTTGTACATATGCGTGTAATGTGTGTTTCTCCAGCATCTAAAGATGCTCGTGTTGTGTCTGAGATAAACTAAAACTACTCTGTAACTTCCCGAGTTGCGTAGGGTTGTGATATAATCCTAATGTGTTGTGACTGAAATATATCCTTCCATACTGGATTGACTTGGTTCGTCTGAAAAGAAACAAATCTGGTGGTCACAGCTTTTATCACGCCTGGGCAAGTTGTATCAGTGCCTGACTTGTATTGAAGAGGTCCAGGGTTTGATTCCCAGTTAGGAGCGTACAAGTACACACACGTGTAATGTGTGGTTCTCCAACAATATATATATATATATATATATATATATATATATATATATATATATATATATATATATATATATATATATATATATATATATACCAACTGTGCATTACCAAAGGTAAGATAATGGTTGTTGTAAAGTGTGTGTGTGTGTGTGTGTGTGTGTGTGTGTGTGTGTGTGTGTGTGTGTGTGTGTGTGTGTGTGTGTGTGTGTGTGTGTGTGTGTGTGTGTGTGTGTGTGTGTGTTAGAAAGCCAAGCTGGTCGTCCTCTATTTACGGTAGTAGTTAGTGAATTATCGTTAAGGATACATATTATGTCACAATTAGAGTAATAACTAAAGTGTACTTTTCAGCGGCTGTCCCAAGATTATACATCAACACTAGCCAAAGGATGTAAGAAGGAATAATATTTTTTTGCTAATATGAGAAAAGTAACCCCCCCCCAAAAAAAAAAAAAAAGGAAAGGAAGACATAATCGAACAACGTTTTTCCTTCAGGAGTACGAAATACTCGTAGATATGGAAGTGCGATTAGATATAAATATCGTACTTGTTCGATACTGTAGAGCATTCAGAGTATTGGATTGTATGCGGCAATGATCACTTATGTAAAAATAGGATCTCTTACGCTCAGTAGAAGGAATCACGAGTGAAACTTGAAACCGTCAATATTGAGAGGAGGTTAACTGTTTTAGGAATATCTATCTATCTATCTGTCTATAGCCAGACGCCCTAATCCCGCAAAGGGTGGCCGCAGACAAAACGCCTCCAAGTCGCTCTGTCACCCACCATTTGACTACCCTCCCCCCATCTCATCCCCCCTCCCTCATATACCTCTCAATTCCATCCCTCCACATCATCCTCGGTCTACCTCTCCCTCTCCCTCCCTCCACTTCACCTACATACACCCTCTTAGTCAGTCTTTCATTCTCCATTCTCTTCACATGTCCAAACCACCTCAGTGTATTTCTCCTAATCTTCTCAACCACATCCACATCCACCCCACAGCGTTCCTTCACTTCTTCATTCGTCAACCTGTCCCTCCACGTCACTCCACATGCTCCTCTCAAGTAACTCATTTCCACTGCTCTCACTCTTGACTTGTTCCCCTCTTGCAAGGTCCATGCCTCGCTTCCATACGTCAGGGTAGGGATCACAATACTATCATGCAGTGACTTCTTAACTTCCATACTCACCTCCCTATTTCTCATCACTGCTTTCAGTGTACCAACAACCTTCCTTCCCTGCTGTACCCTTTCACGCACTTCATCCCCCAAAGTTCCATCCTTACTCATCACACTACCCAAGTACTTGAATGCACTCACATTCTCCATATCCTCACCATCCAACCTCACTGCACACTCTGTGACTTCATTCCTCTCGAACACCATAACTTTACTTTTGTTTACATTAACTTTCAGATTCCTCCTCCTACACACTGTCCCAAATTCATTCACCAAACCTTGCAACTCCCATTCATCTTCACGCAACGGTACTGTATCATCAGCAAACAGCAACACTGGTAGCTTCCAAATCTCACCCTCATTCATTAGAGCCACGCCCACATCCACTGCCCTACCCTGCACCTCCTTTACAAACCCATCCATGTATATATTAAACACCCATGGAGACATCACACAACCCTGTTTCAGTCCCACACTGAGATCAAAGAACTCACTCAGCTCACCATCCACTTGCACCGTAACCCTAGCTCCCTCGTACATACTCTTCACAGCACTCAACAATTTCCCCTCCACTCCATATATTCTTAATACCTTCAAAGCCAAAGTTGGTTGTTGTGTGTATATATACGCAAAAACTTATCTTGCTCTCGGGTTCCTGAACCCGTTCTTCTGAATTCTCTACACTCTGGCTTCGACTTTCCTGGCATTCTCTGACTATATATATCTGTGCTGTTTACTTATCTCCTAATTCTACTGACTATCAAAAATTCTTTGACTATTTTACTTCTACGATGGAACACATTCTATCCATTTCTCCTTTCTCTGAAATCTCCATTCTTGGAGATTTCAATGTTCACCACCACCTTTGGCTCTCCTTTCCTTTCATTGATCCATCTGGTGAACAAGCCTACATCTTTTCTATCCTTAATGACCTAGAGCAGCTTGTACAGCACCCTACCCGTATCTCTGACCGCCTTGGAGAGAGCTCCAACATACTTGACCTCTTCCTTACGACTAATCCTTCTGCTTACACTGTTAATCTTTTCTCTCTGTTTTGCTTCTCTGATCACAACTTTATCACCATAACCTGTCCTATAGCTCCTGTACGGCCTGCAGACCCCCCCCAAAAAAGTCATCCATGGCACTTTGGAGCTGCAGATTGGGAGCCCCTCAGGCAGTACTTTGATTTTCCCTGGAATGATTATTGCTTCCATGGCTGAGAGCCATCTGGGTGTGCCTTGCACATTATGGAGGTTATTCTCTCGGGCATGGAAGCATACATTCCTTTCTCATATCCTTTGACTAATGCACGAAAGCCTTGGTTTAATCACGCTTGTTCTAATGCTGTCCACAACAGGAAGAGGGCCTATAAAAGGTACCGGAGCCAACTCGCCCCTGAATCACATCTTTTATACGTTTCTGCCCAGAATCGTGCTAAGTCTGTTCTTCGCTCTGCTAAAAATAATTTCATCCGTACAAAATGCTCTCAACTCCCTAACTCGAATTCTTCCCGCTCCTTCTGGCACCTCGCCAGAAACCTTTCTAATAACTTTACCTCATCATCCTTCCCTCCTCTTTTCTACTCTGATGGCTCTGTAGCTATTTCTCCTACTGATAAAGCAGATCTCTTCACTCAGACTTTCTCCTCCAATTCCATCTTAGACGATTCCGGTACTGTTCCTCCATCACTTCCCCCCTCTTGCTTCCTCATGGCTAACATTAAAATTTCTTCAGGGGATGTATTTTCTGCCATCACAGGGCTCAATACTAAAAAGGCATATGGGCCTGATGGAGTCCCTCCTATTATTCTGAAGAACTGTGCTTCTGTGCTTACACCCTGCCTAGGCAAGCTCTTTCGCCTTTGTCTGTCAACTTGTACCTTCTTTCTTGCTGGAACTTTGCTCTCATTCAGCCAGTCCCAAAGAAGGGCGTCCATTCCCAACCCTCTAACTATCGTCCAATTGCTCTAACATCCCTGTATCTCAAAAGTTTTCGAGTCTATTCTTAATATAAAAATTTTAAAACATCTTTCCTATCACAACCTTCTTTCTGATTGTCAATATGGGTTCCGTCAGGGACGCTCCACAGGCGATCATCTCGCATACCTTTCAGACCCCTGGTCATCCTCCTTTCGGGAATTTGGCGAAAGCTTTGCCATTGCACTTGACATCTCAAAGGCTGTTGATCGAGTCTGGCATAAATCTTTAATTTCTAAACTGCCCTCTTACGGTTTATATCCTTCTATCTGTGCCTTCATCTCTAGCTTCCTTTCTGGTTGTTCTATAGCCGCTGTTGTAGAGGGCCATCGTTTTTCTCCTAGATCTATTAACAGTGGTGTTCCTCAGGGCTCTTTCCTATCACCAACTCTCTTCCTTTCATTCATCAATGACCTCCTGATCTGTACATCTAACCCTATCTACTCATACGCTGATGACTCCCCCTTCACCTTTCCATTCGATTCCCACAACGTCCATCTCAGCAGTTACGTCAACAAACAAGGGATGAGGCTATGGCACACCTAATGTCTGACCTGGCTCGTATCTCTGACTGGGATAAAAATAATCTGGTTGTTTTTAATGCATCAAAGACTCAGTTTTTGCACCTATCAACCCAACAAAATCTTCCACAGGTCTACCCACTAATGTTTAATAATATTCAGCTTAATCCTGCATCATCCATGACATGCTTGGGGTTTCATTTACTCGGGACTTATCTTGGACAGATCATATTATATCTCTTGTAAAATCTGCTTCGAAACGATTGGGTGTGCTAAGCCGACTCCATTCCTTCTTTACCCCTGCACAAGTATTGACTCTATACAGAGGTTTTATCCACCCCTGAGTGGAGTACAACTCTCATGTGTGGGGAGGCTCCCCACATACAGCTCTTCTGAATAGGATGTAGTCAAAGGCTTTTCGTCTCATTAACTTTCCCCCTCATACTGACTCCCTTCAACCTCTGTCTCTTCGCCGCACTGTTGCATCTTCATCTCTTTTCTATCGCTACTTCAATGGTCACTGTTCCTCTGAACTGTCTGAATGCATTCCTCCACCTCTACGATGGGCGCGTAGCACCCGTCTAGCAGCACACTCTCACCCCTTTTCTGTCCAACTCTCTAATGGAAGAGGAAAGAGTTAACCATTACTCGTAGTCCTTCATTTATGCAACAGGTGAACTCTGGAACTGTCTCCCTCTGTCTGTATTTCCTGCTGCCTATGATCTCCTGTCTTTCAAACGCAGTGTGTCTAGGCATCTCGAAATGAATGGATCTTGAATTCGGCTCCCTCTTGTATTTTGTTTTACTCTTGGAAGGAACAGCTTTGCTGGCTCGTTGCCTTTGGTTCCTTCTTCCTCACATAAAATATATATATATATATATATATATATATATATATATATATATATATATATATATATATATATATATATATATATATATATATATATATATATATATATATATATTGTTACATAGCCTATGATTTCATCATCCTTTGTGTAATTTTGACGCACAGTTGCTGCATGTTTGATCATGAGCGTGTTCTGCCTCAGTCCCCCCCTTCTACCGTTATAGTAGAGTAAGTCGACATCTCTGTTATACTTTGCGGGATTGTCATCTCTTTGTCCCCATGGCTTCATTTGCGCGTCCTCATTACAAGTTGTATCAAGCTCTCCTGGCCCCTATATAATGAGCTCAGTCTCTGCATCATGGCCACTTAGATCTGCTCCTCATTTTGTTCACATCTCTGTCCTCCCCTGTACAGATATTATTATTGTGAGTGCTCAAGAAGTCTCCAACCATCTAGCAGCTGTGTGTAATTTGAGTATAACTGTTGTTGCATTTTTTCTTGTACTGTATAGCATAAGTTTAATTTGTAGGCCTAGTGAGGTTTTTGTATTTCGTGTGGGGTTCTTTATGTCAGTCATTTTTGATAAAAGCTTGTATCTGTAATTATTTATCTGGCATTCACTGAGTATTATCTGGTATCTCATTTTATCAGGGCTGACTTAGATAAATTTATTCTTGCTAATTTCGTGTTAATAGAGGCTATTGCAGTTAACCATATATTTAACCTGTTTATTTGCCATTACATTATCCTTATGAGTTCTGAATGTTTTGTTGTTAATTTAAGCATTAAACTTTAACTTGTAATTTTACCTAACTCTTTTGTTTCGAACCTGGAACTTTACGGGACAGTAGTGACTCTTCGTATTCTCACTTAAAGTGTACATTATCTTTCTCTGTTCCGTAACATAAATTTGGCGACCTCATATCAGGATATTCAGAATATTATCATAAGGATATTGTTTGATATTTTGTGACTCTGATATATTCATGATGGCTACTATTACTACACTTGATGAAGCCAAAGATTTTTTGTCAAATGTGCAAACAGTGTGTGATATAGAAAACAGAACAAAGAATGAACTTAAGCTTGTTGCTCAACAATTGGGAATTGCAGTTCACTCTCATCATTCTAAAGATCAAATTGTTGGCATGATTAATAAAAGCTTGTTTAATGTAACTCCTCCAAATGAGCAAACGCAGATTGAATTAGCTAAGTTACAGCTAGCCCTGCAGGAGGCTCGTGTGAAGGAAGCTGAATTTCAAGCACGTGCTAAGGAGGCTGAGTCTCAGGCTAAGGAGGCGGAATCTCAGGCTCGTATTGAAGAGGCACAGGTACAGGCTCAGGCACAAATTGAACTTGCCAGGATTCAGGCAGACCATGAGTATCGCATGAAACAAGGTGGAACTGGATCATCTAGCTCTGATGATTTTGATGTGGCTAAAAATGTTAAACTTGTCCCTCCTTTTAATGAATCTGATTTAACAAAGTATTTTCAGTTGTTTGAGAGGGTAGCTACAGGTTTTAATTGGCCTAAGGAGTATTGGACAGTACTCCTTCAAACTGTTCTCACCGGTAAAGCTCAAGTAACTTATGCATCTTTGCCTCAGGATCAGTCTGATAATTATGATGTAGTTAAGAGCTTGATTCTTAAGGCCTATGAGCTTGTTCCTGAAGCCTATAGAGTAAAATTTAGGACAACTTACAAGCAAGATAAGCAATCCCATGTTGAGTATGCAAAAATCAAAGAAGATCTGTTAGAGCAGTGGTTAAATTCTAAGAATGTGGATTCTGATTTTGGTAAATTTAAGCAGATGATTTTGCTGGAGGATTTCAAGAGGTGTATTAGTAAAGATGTAAGCCTATATCTTGATGAGAAAAGAATAGATAATTTGTCTGATGCTGCAGTTTTAGCTGATGAGTATGTTCTCACTCACAAGAGATATTCTAGAGAAAAAGGGAAAGCTGAGAGTAAGTACGTTGCCTCTACTCAGAGTACAGGTAACAGGAAAGAGAATAAGGATGATGTTTCTCAGGAAGTAAATACCAGCTTCACCTCTAGATTTCAGAAAAGTAAATGTACTTATTGTAGTAAGCTTGGTCATACTACGGAGAGATGTTTCAGGAGACAGCATGATGTGAACAAAAAGGAGTCTTTAAATATTCAGTCAATTGGTCTAGTGTCCACTCTGAGAGTTCCCAGAATTCTTTAACTGAGTTAACTGAACCTGCTTTGAGGGGTAACTTAAATTCTCATGATGGAGCTCCTCTTTTGAGTGACACTCTCAAGAGTTCATGTGCTAATTTCCTGTCTGATGGTTTTGTCAGTCCTCTGGACAGTAATGACAGGAAATCAGTTAAAATATATCGTGATACAGGTGCTTGCCAATCCCTTATGCTGACCAGTGTTCTAGGCTCTAATTTTAATTCCTCTGATGAAACTGTAATCTTACAAGGTGTAGGGAATAATTACTTCTCTGTCCCTCTGTTCAGAGTGAATTTAGAGTCTGGTTTTGTTAATGGTTCCGTTATGGTTGGGTTGGTTGAGACACTTCCAATGTCAGGTGTAACTTTCTTACTTGGAAATGATATTGGTGGAAGTCAAGTGTGTCCAGCTCCTCAGTTGTCTAGTGAGCCAGTGGCTGTGTCCCAGGATTGTGATGTCACTGATGTGTTCCCTGCATGTGCTGTCACTAGGGCTAAGTCTAAAGTTACTGGTGATTTAGAGGATAATGATGATGATGATGTTATCCTAGCTGACACTTTTCTTGCTAATTTGGACCACTCACCAGATGAGGCAGTACCCCGTAGTGTTGATAATTTGTCTCGTCAAGAGTTGGTTGAGTTGCAGGTTGCTGACCCTGAGTTGAAAGGTCTAGCTAACTCTGCTTGCAGTGAGGAAGAGTCAGCTGGTGCTTCTACTTGTTATTATGTAAAGTCAGGAGTACTTATGAGGAAGTGGAGACCCCCAACAGCATCAGCCGACTGTGAATGGGAGGTTGTACATCAAGTTGTCATCCCTCGTGTTTGTAGGCAGGATATCATTAGAGTGGCTCATGATTCCAGTTTGGCAGGACACCTTGGAGTGAGGAAGACTGTGGCACGCATTTTGAAACACTTCTACTGGCCAGGTATCTTCAGGGATGTTTCCTGGTATTGTAAGTCTTGTCACACCTGTCAAGTTGTGGGGAAGTGTAATCAGACCGAAAAGGTTGCACCTCTAGTTCCCATTCCTCCTTTTGAGGCGCCCTTTCACCCGTGTGTTGGTGGATATTGTGGGCCCTCTTCCTAAGACTTCTTCAGGATTTTCTTATGTGTTGACCATGATTGATATGGCTACTCGTTATCCTGAAGCCATTCCATAGAAACATCTCAGCAAAGAACGTGGTTAAGGAAATGCTAGGGTTCTTCACAAAGTTTGGTCTGCCCAAGGAGGTACAGTCAGACCGGGGAAGCAATTTCATGTCAAACGTTTTCAAGCAGTCTCTGAAAGAGTTGGGCATCACCCAGATCACGTCTTCAGCTTACCATCCCCAGACCCAAGGAGCGTTGGAGAGATATCATCAAACACTCAAATCGATGCTCAAGAAATACTGTTTGGAACATCAGAAAGACTGGGATAAAGGTCTTCCATTCGTTGTGTTTGCCGCAAGAGAATCTCCAAATGAATCACTGGGCTTCTCACCTTTTGAACTACTGTTTGGCCATGAAGTAAGGGACCCCTTAAGCTACTCAAGGAATGCTGGCTGTCGGAGGAAGATGACGTCAACCTGCTGGAGTATGTGATGAATTTCAAAGAACAGCTGTCCACTGCTTTACAGCTGGCGAGAGAGAATTTAGGAGCTGCTCAGGAGAAGATGAAGACTTGGTATGATAAGAAGTCCAGGTTACGCCACTTTCAGCCAGGAGATCAGGTTTTGATTCTGCTACCAGTTCATGGGCAACCTCTTCAAGCCAAGTTTAGTGGCCCTTATTTCGTGGAGAAGAAACTCAGTGATGTCAACTATGTCATCGCCACACCAGATCGTAGAAAGAGCAAGCAACTTTGTCACATCAACATGCTAAATTATATCACAGGCGGGACGAAAATAATCCAGTCTGCACTGTAGCTGTTCCACCCGAGTCTGCAAGTGAAGCTCTCCCATGCAGCATGAGCCTGAGTGATAGTTTGGGGAAGAATCCTGATATCATGAATGATCTCCAGACTAAGCTTTCTCATCTACCTCCCAAGGAAAGGCAGGAGTTTTCGGCATTACTGCAGGAGTACCACCAAGTGTTCTGTGCTACTCCAGGAAGAACCACTGTGTTGATGCATGATGTCGATGTTGGAGACGCAAAGCCAATTAAATTGCCTCCTTACCGTGTGAACCCAGTGAAAGTTCCTCTCATCCAGAAGGAGCTTGGCTACCTGTTGGACCACAAGATGATTGAGCCCTGTCAGAGCGAGTGGAGTTCTCCTGTCACTCTGGTCCCTAAGCCAGGTGGGTCACAGCGGCTTTGCATTGACTACAGACGTGTTAATCAGATAACTAAAACAGACACTTACCCTCTCCCTCGTGTGGAAGATTGCATAGACAAGATCGGAAAGGCTAGGTACATAAGTAAGTTTGATTTGTTAAAGGGATACTGGCAAGTACCTATGACTGAACGTGCTAGGGAGATTTCATGTTTTGTAACACTAGGAAAGGTTTTTGCATGTTCTGTAATGCCGTATGGTATGAAGAATGCACCAGCCACATCTCAGAAGCTCATGAATGTTGTAACAGAGGGTTTGGCAGGGTGTGCTGTTTATATTGATGATGTATTAATCTTCAGTGACAACTGGAAAGATCACCTATGCCATGTCAGTAAATTTCTTGACCGTTTAGTTCATGCTAATCTTGTAGCTAATTTATCAAAGTGTGAGTTTGGTCAAGCTAAAGTTCAGTACCTTGGGTATGTAATTGGTGATGGACATGTTGCACCACCAGGAGCTAAGGTTCAGGTTATAAGTGATCTTCCCAGACCTAAAAGTAGGAAAGAGCTACAAAGATTTTTGGGAATGGTAGGTTATTACAGGAGATTTGTTCTTAACTTTTCTATTCTTGTATCACCACTTACAGACCTACTGAAAAAGGGAGTTGAATTTGTCTGGACCGATAACTGTGAATCCTCTTTCAACAAACTTAAAGCTATTCTATTAAGTCAGCCAGTGCTCGCTACTCCAAATTTTGCTAAGCCTTTTAAGATGGCTGTTGATGCAAGTGATACAGGAGCTGGGGCTGTTTTGCTGCAAGAGGATGATCAGGGTATTGAACATCCTGTATCTTATTACAGTAAGAAGTTCACTCCACCTCAAAAGAACTACTCAACTATTGAGAAAGAGCTTTTGGCCTTGATTTTGGGTTTACAGCATTTTTCATTTTATTTGTGTTCTGGTTTTGACCCCATAGTCATTTATACCGATCATAACCCACTGAAATTCCTTAGTAAGTTTAAAGATAAAAATCAGAGATTGGCAAGATGGAGTCTACTTCTTCAGGAGTATTCATTAGACATACAACATGTCAAGGGAAAGAAAATGTTATTGCAGATTGCTTATCTAGACTTTAGACAGATTGTTTAGAGTAATAAGAAATTTCCTTTGTAAATTTCTTTTTCTTTGTGGGGAGGTGTTACATAGCCTATGATTTCATCATCCTTTGTGTAATTTTGACGCACAGTTGCTGCATGTTTGATCACGAGCGTGTTCTGCCTCAGTCCCCCCCTTCTACCATTATAGTAGAGTAAGTCGACATCTCTGTTATACTTTGCGGGATTGTCATCTCTTTGTCCCCATGGCTTCATTTGCGCGTCCTCATTACAAGTTGTATCAAGCTCTCCTGGCCCCTATATAATGAGCTCAGTCTCTGCATCATGGCCACTTAGGTCTGCTCCTCATTTTGTTCACATCTCTGTCCTCCCCTGTACAGATATTATTATTGTGAGTGCTCAAGAAGTCTCCAACCATCTAGCAGCTGTGTGTAATTTGAGTATAACTGTTGTTGCATTTTTTCTTGTACTGTATAGCATAAGTTTAATTTGTAGGCCTAGTGAAGTTTTTGTATTTCGTGTGGGGTTCTTTATGTCAGTCATTTTTGATAATAGCTTGTATCTGTAATTATTTATCTGGCATTCACTGAGTATTATCTGGTATCTCATTTTATCAGGGCTGACTTAGATAAATTTATTCTTGCTAATTTCGTGTTAATAGAGGCTATTGCAGTTAACCATATATTTAACCTGTTTATTTGCCATTACATTATCCTTATGAGTTCTGAATGTTTTGTTGTTAATTTAAGCATTAAACTTTAACTTGTAATTTTACCTAACTCTTTTGTTTTGAACCTGGAACTTTACGGGACAGTAGTGACTCTTCGTATTCTCACTTAAAGTGTACATTATCTTTCTCTGTTCCGTAACAATATATATATATATATTCTTGTAGTTTTTCTTCTTGCTCAAGAACGGGACATATTGCTGTTCTCTTCTATTTGATACCTACGGTACGCGCTAATGTCACAAACATGTTCAAGGCAAATGTAATGTGGAACATGAATCGCTCAGGAAGATTAGAGGAAGATCTACGCTCAGAGATGTACGAGCCTTGGATTGAGTATATATTTGACCACAAATCATCTACCTTTCTATCATTTTATCTTTTGAATAGACTCACTAAATTTTTCCGTATCAGCTATGATATTCGCGTAATGCAGAGCTTCTATGTATATAGCAGAACTTGAAACCATAAACTTTTTTTTTTTAATTAATGATGCCTTGCATATGCAGACACTAAAATTCAATAACTCGGTTTAGACTGATCTCTTTCTAATGGGTGTTTTGGCCTTTTTGTGTGAAAGTGAAGCTGTCACACACAACTCAACTCAACGGCCTCACACAACAGGATTTCCCTAACGCCGTGTTATGCTGAATATTTTGCAGTACCTTTTCATTAAGTATTTCATTAGCACTTAACACCTCAGCATCCTGTTCTGTGCATTTTGGCCACTTTTATGACATTGACAGCTTGTGCCTCCCCCCGGCAGGAAAGAGGTGAAGGTACTGTATTTTTATGTTTTATTTTACTTGCCAGTGTGTATTTCTTCTTTGGTTTATCTTTGCCTATCGATCTGACGATCTCTTACCAATCCACTCTCTCTCTCTCTCTCTCTCTCTCTCTCCCCCTAATTACAAGTCAGCAGTGTGCCAAGGTCCCAACAGAGTCACTAAGTAATTTACTTTAGAGTTTCTTTACCTCTCTCCCAGCACCTGCTTCGAGTTTAATTAAGACCCCCAACTCTCTGTCTCTGTCTGTCTGTCTGTCTGTCTGTCTCTCTCTCTCTCTCTCTCTCTCTCTCTCTCTCTCTCTCTCTCCCTTCTCCATCAAACTCTACTACCCACCTCCCATTTTGTTTTAGAAACTTCCTCATTCCTCTCTCTCTCTCTCTCTCTCTCTCTCTCTGTCATTTTTTGCACCCGCGTACACAGCGGGAATGGTTGATCCTGTTTGTCTGACTTTCTGTCTGTCTAACCGTCTGTATGTCTGTTAGGAATGTAATGTAAAGTGCTAGGTGGAAATGCACAAATCCATTCATACAGACTGACGGCTATCAGAGTATCACATGATTAATGTGTGGTCGCAAATGGCCATAGGTCATAGGACAAGAGCCAAATCAACTTAATATCTTTATATGATACTCACCAAGCGCTGTGAAATGGTTGATTAATTGGAAAGGTTGAAACGATTAAGTTCAGTGAACAATGGGTGCAAGGTAAAGGTCACAGGGCGAGGGCAAATGATAGGCCCTTTAACTCAGATAGACCTGATTCGATCAGAACCACACTTGTGGAAGAGCTTCAGCTTAGTCAAGGATGAAATTAATCTATTTTCAGACAATACGTGAAACATCAGGGTTACAGAGTTAGAGAAACTTAAACACTTTTGGCCCGAATTAAACTAAACTAAGTGGATGGGTTTAGGGTATTGTAATGATAATTTTGTTTAAGAACCATCAGTCAGGTGTATATTGTTGAAAAAAAAAAATCCAAAAAGCCCCATATTGGCCACAAAAGGGCACCAGTACCGTGGTATTTCGGATACTACTCCAGGGGATCTATGAGCTTCGTTGGAAAGCTTATGTAAAATCAATTTATATTTCAAGAAAAATTTACGGCTTTATTGAAGGAAAATACCAAAAATTCCAAACTGAGCACAAAAAATACAATATCTCGGAAATATTGAATATGTGGCAGTCCTATGGACATGATTTCAAAGATTATAGAAGACTGGTAGTTTATACTGGAGTGGCGGACCTCCAAATTCACTCACGTACTGCTGCAGAGAGTCAAAAGCGCCAAACTGAGCACAAAGTTCGAGTAAAAGTGTGGCCCGCCAAGGTTAATCATGATGCTCCAAAGTCCCTACACTGATACTGTGCTCAGTTTGAAATAACAAAGATAATTTCAGTATGTGGATTAGATATTCGAATAAAATAGGTGGCATGACAATTTTCTTGAAGCTAAAATCATATCATCAAACATCCTTAGCCAAAATCTAACTTTGTAGTTTGTTATAGTGATGTTTTGTAGATCAGTTATACATATATTAGACTAGTGAACGAGCGGTTGTTATACGTGAGTAGCTTTGTAAGTAGATAATCTTGGTTCCCTTTTGTCATGCAATGACAGGAAAGGTAAAGAATAGTATGGGACTATTTTTATTTGTCTTGGAAATATTAACAACGTCTCTCACACACGAGTGAAGTATAAGTAGAGTCCCGTGAGCTACCTCCCTGTCTCTCTCTCTCTCTCTCTCTTCCCTCTCGCCCATATTGCAAGGCTCTCTATCCCTACTACCTACCGGTTCTATGGCTAGCCTCCTTCTGAGCTCTGCTTCCTAAATTCTGGTGTAGCAGAGGTCGTGTCACGTGTGTTACACTGTTGTTGGAATGTTCTAGAAACCTGTGTGTGAGTATGTGTGTATGTGTGTGTATGGTCACGAGGCACTGTTGTGTGCCTATCAAGCATTAGTGTAAGCATGTTTAGCATTGCTCGATTCTCACAGACACAATACCTTCTCATCATCTGACTTGCTGCTTCTATCTGTCTGGCTATCTATCTCTTTATCTATCTATCTATTATGATTTGTAATTATAATATGGAGTCCTGACACTGCTCGGCCATGTACTGGAGGTCCTCCGACAGCAATCATCATTGACATATGCTAATCTATTAGTACATGATATTGATTATAATATTGTATACATATAATATTCATATTAATATTGTACTGATCCAGTAATATTACATTTTAAACAAGTTGTATACATATTTGAATAAATGCAATGGTTGTTGTATGACATTTTGTAAGATGTGTATGTATAACAGACATACGCATATAATTGTGCAATGGTAATACTGCTAGGTTATTACATTTCATATTGAGTTATCCCTTTAGTAATGTCTAAGATTTCACCTAACTTGCATGATGATTCTGGTAATACAGAATTGTGGTAAAATTGTATGATTTTACATAATATTGCAGTAACATTGTGGTAATACATAATTGTAATATTGTGAATTGTTACATAATTGTATTGTAATTGTTACATTGTAGTAACATTGTAGTAATACTGTACATAATTGTAATATTTTATGAATTGTTACATAATATTGTGGTAATGCATAATTGTGTTGGCCTTATAATTGTAGTTACATTTTGTTAATGCAATTGTTACATAACTGTGTTGGCCATATAATTGTAAAGTTACATAAAAGTTACATCTTGTTAATGCAACTGTTACATAATTGTGTTGCCCTTATAATTGTAGTTAAAGTTACATAAAAGTTACATCTTGTTAATGCAACTGTTACATAATTGTTACGTATTGTTTGTAGTTACATATCGTTTGTAGTTACATAATTGTAATAATTGCAGTCCTGACACTGAATCCGGTCATGCTGCTGTCGATGATGTGCCATGCCACTAGTTTGTGGAGACAACGATTTGCTTTTTGTTTCAATTATAGAAGGAGTTTATGTGATGATGTGCCGTGCCACTTGCTTGTGGAGACAACAATTTGCTTTTTGTTTCACTTATAGAAGGAGTTTATGTGGTATTTTGGCATTTGTAGTAACACGCTTATTTTCATTTGTTTGTTATGTGATCTTACTGTTTTTTGTTTTTTTTTGTATTGATTTTCTATAGAGTGTTTTTCTTCGTTTGTCTACGCTTTTTCTGTGTTGTTCATGGTTGCATAATTGCTGGTTAATTCCCCTGGGACCCTTTTTTAAGGTTTTGTTTATATTGCACAGATAATATTGAAGATGATAATATATAGCCCCATATTTTGTTATTTTATATAAAAAAAATATATATACATTATATACAGTATTGACTATATACACTGACTTTTTGTTCACTTGTACCTATCGTGGGCAATATATGTGTCAGCACTGTGTGGAAATCTTTGTTTTCACGATTGTGTGGAAGATTTTCATTCTTGCTAACGTCATTTGTGTTGGCCATTTTTTTTTTACTGGTTTTCCTTGTAACTTAATTTATCTGTTTCCACTAGGTAGCTTTAATTAATAAATGTTTAATACAGTTCTTTTAATCGCTCACTGAGTAACTGTGATGGTATATTTTCTTTGTCACTTTGTAGATGTAATAATGTATAGCTGTATGTATGAAACACGTATTTTATGTAGGTATAAATGGTAACACTCGTTGGTAGTAAATAAATGCTATAATAAATGAATGAATATATACAGTGTAGAATATTTATTGTTGATGATTATTTAGTGTTTGAGTTATGCAGATAATTGAAGTACGTATGTGTACGTAAGTTGTAACTATACAGCACGTTTTATATGTTTGTGCAGAAGCTTTTTGTCTATCATTGTGTATTGTATAAATGAAGTAACTATGTAACTCACTAATTTTTACCGTGGTGGAAATGGTGTGAGTAGTGTTGCACGTGGTGATAGCGTTGTCCTTCGCGGGTTGATTGACGTGTTGTCGTCTCAGCAAGCACGCATGATAACGTCGACTTCCCACACTGGTAGCTGTGGTGAGTGAATGAGTGGCGATGAGTAACTTCAGTGAAGATAAGTGAGTAAGATGGGTTGTGAATATGGACTTGGTATTTGCTTCGTTGTCTTGACCTCTTCACTCCTGCATCAGCGGTGGAGGTTGGGTGGAGGTAGCAGAGAGAGGAGGGTGAGGTCTGGTGGTTGTTAGTTGTGAGTCGTGTCTCATTCTTCGTTTGTTTGTTTTGTTTTTCTTTTTTGATGCATTCGCGGTCCTTTTTTCTTGTGATTTACTCGTTGTGGGATGAAGACTGCCACTACTTGTAGGTGCGTGTAGAAGATTATACAGATGACTTGTAGAGTTGTTACTTGTAGTTGATCGTAGATTGTTGTAGTTCGTTGGTTCGTCGTAGAAATTGCAAGATTGTTTGTATCAGTATTTTGTTAAACTACTGGCAAGACGTCGTGTGATCACTTCTAAATCAGTGTGATGATCGTGGATACGGAGGGGGGGTTGGAGAGAATACTGTCAGGAGCTGGTTGTGAGCTGTTGGTTGTGAGAGGTATTTTTTTTGTGTTCACGCTTGATAATGCAGAATCAATTGTACACTCGTGGGCTTGTATTTTGTAGGAATTCACTGTTGATTTGTAGATGAGGTTCGTACGTTCATTGCCAACCAAATGTGACTCTCGATTCTTGTAGTAAGAGTTAAAGATGAATACAGGGGGTTTATCTTGGTTTATTATCTTAAGAGAAAATCTTAAGTTGAGCTGTGTATGTATTACAGAGACTGAATACACTAAGTAAGTCTAGTTGGACCCCTGTTCTTGTTCACTCTCTCCACTACCTGCCGGTTCTATGGCTAGCCTCCTTCTGAGCTCTGCTTCCTAAATTCTGGTGTAGCAGGGGTCGTGTCACGTGTGTTACACTGTTGTTGGAATGTTCTAGAAACCTGTGTGTGAGTATGTGTGTATGTGTGTGTATGGTCATGAGGTGCTGTCGTGTGCCTATCAAGCATTAGAGTGTGTAAGCATGTTTAGCATTGCTCGATTCTCGGAGACACAATACCTTCTCATCATCTGACTTGCTGCTTCTATCTGTCTGTTTATCTGTCTATTTATCTATCTATCTATTATGATTTGTAATTATAATATGGAGTCCTGACAATCTAACTCATTTCTAAAGTCATTATACAAGGCTATAAAACAACCAAACAAAAATAAAAGAGCACACTATAAAAGCTGTGTGTTAAGGAGCTATAACGAATGCCATTACGCAGTGCTGTAACGAACTAACATCTGTTGTGTGTGTGTGTGTGTGTGTGTTTGTGTGTTCTTACCTAATTGTTCTTACCTAATTGTATCTTTACAGGAATGAGTCAAGCTCGTACTGTCCCGTGTCTTAAACCATATTTATCGTACATATCCTTAAATTTGTGAATTGTTTTGGCACACACTATTTCATTCGGTGGTGCATTCCATTGATCAATTGCTCTGTTTGGAAAACTGAATTTCCTTACGTCTTTATCACCTCTCTTCTTATGCAGTTTTTTGCAGTGTCCTCTTGCTGATGCTTCTCCATATGTTAAGTAATCATTTATGTCTATTTTCTCCTTTCCTGATATGCATTTATATAGCATTATCATGTCACCTCTTTTCCTTCTCTCCTGTAGTGTTGGTAGATTCAGTTTATTTAGTCTTTCTTCGTAGCTTAGGTCCCTTTAGCTTGGTATCCATCTTGTAGCGGCCCATTGAACTATTTTCAATCTTGTCTATGTGCTTTTTGAGATGAGGACTCCAGGCTACTGATGCATATTCCAGGGTTGGTCTAATGAATGATGTTATTATCCTTCTTAGCATGTCTTCATTTATGTATGTGAATGCTATTCTCATATTTGCAAGCAGTGTATACATGTTCCGTACCTTCTCGCTGATGTGGTCAGCCGGAGATAGTCTGTTATTGATAATCACACCTAGGTCTTTCTCTCTTTCTGATGTATATAGGGTTTTATTTCCTAACTTATAATCCCAATCAGGTCTTTTTCCACTTTTACCAAACTTGATTACATGACACTTGTCCACATTGAATTCCATTTGCCATGTACTACTCCATTCATGAAGTTTATTTAATTCTTCTTGTAGCTCCCTACAAGAGTCTGTGTTAGTAATTCTCCTTTGTATTTTTGCTTCATCTGCAAACATATTCAGATAGCTCTCATTTCCAGTGTTACTGTTTATATTTATATCATTTATATGTGTTTGTGTGTGTGTGTGTGTGTGTGTGTGTGTGTGTGTGTGTGTGTGTGTGTGTGTGTGTGTGTGTGTGTGTGTGTGTGTGCGCGCTGATTCGATTGTAACCAAACGTGGTGGGAGGGTGGAGGCTCAGGTCAAAGGTCACCGTACAGCTTGAGGGTAAGGCATAGATAATGGGGTAATAGGTTGAGAACACACAGTTATAGGTTCATACTATAGGAAAAGGTCAAATGTTAAACCCTTGTGTGTACCTGTATGTAAACAAAATAAACAGATGTGATTTTGTTTTTGTTTTTTTATGCTAGGAAAAGGAACCAAAGGCCAGGAGCCCACAAGCTGTTCCTTCCAAGAAAAAAACAAAAACAGTACAAGAGAGAGCCAAATTCAAGATCCGATTATTTCGAGATGCCTGGACACACTGTGTCTGAAAGACTGGAGATCACAGGAAGCAGGAAATAAAGACAGCGGGAGACAGTTCCAGCTGGACCAGAATTGCTGTAAATATTCTGTGTCGGTTGAAAGGTTCATTATTTTTCTGAACAATAGTTTAAAGACAAGGTCACACAGCAAATACGTTATTTTTTATACCGTATATCCGAGTTACACCGAACTTGGTGGAAGGGTTCGGAGTAAGGGAAAAATCAAGTAATTCTACTTTGAGGACAATCAGTCTAAGGTCGAGGTTACAGCATCAAATGTTCGACTCAGTTGTTCAATATGCATTCAGTATTAAAAGCAGGCATTGTGGAATGACTGAGGGTCAGGCAAGGATGAGCAAAGTCGAAGGTAATGAATCACACAAAAGTCAGCTGAACAGCTTTAATTCGATTTGGTCCAAACATGAAGTAACGATTAAGCGTCGGGCAAAATGAGTATTATTATTATTGTTTTTTTTTTTATCGAAGGTCAAGGGCAGAGGGCAACTTCACTTTTTCCCCCTTAGGTGAGTTATAACCACTAGTTCTTCAATCTCTCAGTGCTCCTTCTAGTAATTTCTTGCTAGTGCCAGAAGGTTTTTTTAGTTATGTGACGATTTTTCATAAAGGCTTTTTCTCTCCCCATCCAGTTGGAAAAGTTTTTCCTAAACTAAATAAAATCGTCGCGAAGCAGCAGCAGTCAATCCTGAAACTCTGGAATACTCCCACACCCTCCACACCAGCAGACTGAACTGTACTTGCAACACGCAATGTATGGCAAAGAGGCGCAGTATGTGAACGATCCTGTAGGCCGATACAAGACATCAACGTAGTAAATTGGGATAACATTGTCAAGCATGTATGAATGGGAGGACATTCAAAATTATACCACGACACAAAAATACAAGGGCTCTTTGATTAATGAAAAAAGAATAAACAATATAAACGCCAAGACACAATATTATCCTTACTCATGATATCTCGAGACAATTTTATTTAACTTAATTACTTTTCTTACTTCAGGGGTTAGATGTAGATGTCATTACCATATTCGGTAATAGAGGTACTTCCCAATGTCAGTATAATCATCTGGTGTACCCTGAATATAATACAAAAGTTCATTCATATAAAAAGGTTAAAAATCAAGTAAATAATTAATAAAAAAAAAAAAAAACAGTACTTAAGAAGATGTAGGAAGTATATAAACATGAAAAAAATAATAATCCCTTTTACGTACAAAATAAATAAAAACTTACGAAGAATATATTTAATTCAAATAGCTAGAGCAGTACTCAGTGGAGCGCATCTCTTCAGCAACGAGAAAGTAATTTCCAGACCACTCTTCATACTGGATTGAGTTTTCTCATCACTGATTAGGAAAAATTGGCAAATGATTTCCTGTAAACCAGGAAAGCATTTACAACGCTGGATGTTAAATTTATAACCATCTATCACGTGTTCCCTACGTGACAACAGGTGGGTTGGCGGAGGGTTACTGCCCCACCTAGGTAAAACAACTAAAAATACGAACAAGAAGCCTCGGATCAGGACTGACAGAAAGGAGACGACTAAGGACCGAACAAAGGACATGGTACGGATAGTTACATGGAATGTAAGGGGTGCAAATGATGAGGTGACAGAGAGATTGTCCAGGTGCTTGAGGGTGCAGCAGTGGATGTATGTGGATTAACTGCAACTAAATGATGAGGTGAGAACGTGAGAGAATGGGAGTATGGATGGGGTATATGCGAGGGAATAGGTGAAAATGAGAGGGCAAATGAAGAAGTGTGAGTTGCTGTGAGTAACAGTTGGAAGAAGAGTATAAGAGTAAGGATCAGTTGGCTCAAGGATTGTGTGGGTAAGATTAAAAGTTGGACTACAAATGTGGGCGATTGTGTGCGTGTATGTGCCAATACAAGATAGTTCAAGCAGAGTGGGAGAAGAGTTCTGGACAAATGTAGAACTGAACATGGAAAACTTTGAAAGGAATGAGTGTTTTTGATTGGAGATATGAATGGAAAAGTAGGGAATGTGAAGGTGGATGGAGTAGTTGGCGAGTGGGGTGTGCCTGCAGAGATGGATGAGAATGGCAGTGCTTTGCTGGACATTTGTGCCGGGAGGGGGTTGGTGATAGCCAATACCCTCTTCAGGCACAAAATGATCCATAAGTATACATGGCGTGTGACGAGAAGGGTGGGTGGTGAACTGAATGAATGGAAGGCAAAGATTGATTATGTGTGGATGAAAGGATAAGAAGGTGTGTAATGGATGGAAGATTATATAGAGGTTGGGGGAGTGGACTTTCTGACCACCACAGAATCAAAGTCCAAATGATACAGAGAAATAGGGAAGGACAAGGAAGTAGTTCATACAAGGAGGATGGAAAGGTTACAAGAGGATTGAAAAAAGTCAGAATATAAGAGGGATGTGGAGGAGCGATTGGGTAAATATGGATTGGAGCAGATAGGGGATGTGGAAGGTGTGTGCAAGATATTCACAGAAGAAATGTGTGCAGCATGTGAGGTGGTTTGTGGGGTGAAGAGACGACGAAAGGGGTGCAGGGAACATCATGGTGGAATGAAGAGGTGAGAGAGGCTGTGGCATAAAAGAAAAAAGCATATAGTGAGTGGATGAGAGAAGAGTGGCGTGGAAGAAGTTGAGAGATGAAAGAGAGAATTATGTGTAGAAAGGAAGAGAGAGGTGCAATGATTCATAAGAGAGTAAGAAGAGAGTGGATGAGGAATTTGGAAGGAATTCGAGTGAAAAGTGGAGGGAATGTAAGAAAATGTTCTGGAAAGAGGTAAAGAGAGTTAGACAGGGTGCCAATAAAGTTAGCTGGGGGGTGAGAGAGAAAAATGGTAGATTTCTAGTGGAGAAGGGAGAAAAAGTAAGCAGATGGAGAGAACACTTTAAGGAATTCTTGAACATAGAGAATGAAAGTAATGCGAGTATAAGAGCCTGGGGAAGGGGTGGGAGAAGACGGGATGTGAGAAGAGAGAAACAAATCAATATAAAGAATGGAAGCAATGAAGAAAGTTAAAATGGCGACAAAGCCCCAGGAACTGATGGAGTGTGTGGTGAAATCCTGGAGCATGGGGGAGAGTGTAGTAGAATGGATGTGAAAGATTTGCAGATTGGTCTGGGAGGAAGGTAGAGTCCTGGAGGATTGGAAGTAAGGTATAATTATTCCCCTGTGCAAAGGAAAAGGTAAAAAGAAGTGTGTGGTAATCATAGGGGCATTTGTCTTCTTAGGATAATAAGAAAAATATATGGTAGGATACTTATTGACAGAGTTAGGGAAATGAGAGAGGAATTAGTTGGAGAAGAACAAGGAGGTTTTAGGAAAGGAAGTGGTTGTATAGATCAGATATTCATCTTAGATCTTTGGTGGAAAAGTTTTTAGAGAAGAGAAAGAAGTTGTACGCGGCCTTCATGGATTTGGAGAAAGAAAATGACAGGGTGGATAGACAAGGACTGTGGAAAGAATAAAGAATATATGGAGTGGATGGGAGGTTGTTGAATGCTGTGAAGAGTATGTATGAGGGTGCTAACGCTGCAGTGCGTGTGGATAGTGAACTGAGTAAATTTTTCTGTCTGAAGGCTGCATTGAAGCAAGGATTTGTCATGTATCCGTGGTTGTTTAATCTGAATATGGATAGGGTTGTAAAAGAGATACAAGGATGGGCAGTGCATGTTGGAGTGGCCCTAGTGCGAGAGGACAGTGTTTGGAAACTCCCTTGCAGATGATACTGTGTTGTTAAATGAAGACGAAGGGGTGCTGCGAAGCTTGATGGATGAGTTTGGGAGAGTGTGTAAGAAACGGAATCTAAAGGTGAATGTAGGGAAGAGTAAAGTTATGGTCTTCGAGAGAAGTGAAGTCAGTGAATGTACAGTAAGCTTGGATGAGAAGGAAATGGAAAATATGAGTGCGTTGAACTACTTGGGTAATGTGATGAGTTAGGATGGAAGTATAGAGGGTGATGTGTTTGAAAGGGTACAACAAGGAAGAAAGGTTGGTGATTGTTTGAAAGCAGTGGTAAGAAACAGGGAAGTGAGCATGGAAATGAAGAAGTTGCTACATGACAGTATTGTGATACCAACTCTAACATATGGAAGTGAAGCTTGGACGTTGTTGAAGGGACAGAAGTCAAGAGTGATAGCAGTGGAAATAAGTTTTTTGAGAGGAGCATGTGGAGTCACATAGAGAGACAAACTGACAAATGAGGAAGTGAAGGAACGTTGTGGTGTGGATGTGGATGTGATAGGAAGCGTTAAGTGAAAAACACACTGTGGTGGATTGGCCATGTGAAGAGTATGAGGAGTGAGAGAGTGACGAGGGAGTGTACGTGAGTGAGGTGGAGGAGGGGAGAGGGAGGGGGAGGCCAAGGATGAGATGAAGGGATGGAGTGGAGAGGTATATAAGAGAGTGGGGTGTGAGCTGGGAGCAAGGCAATGAAATGACAGGGGACAGGGCGACATGGAGATTTTTTTTTTTGGGGGGCAAACCCTTACGCAATTAATAGGTCTGGTAATCAATAGATAGGTAGATATATTAGCAAAAAGCGTTTTCCGGATCCAGAATCTGTAATACGACCCGGATCGGTCCCCAAAATCAACCGATAGTTCCCTGGGACATGGGCCGTCTACTCACCAAATTTTGTCCGAATTTTCCCCTTAATTTTTTACTAATCATGCCAACAGACAAACAAACTAACAAACATCGGTTCGAAAAGTTATTTGATTGCTCGCTGGGACATGGGCTATCTACCCACACAATTTGGTCCAAATGTTTTATTTTTTTTGGTCATGCAGCTAATAGACAAACATACAAACAAACAAATAGAGTTGAAAACATACTCTCCTTATCGGAGAGAATAATCAGTCAGGCCAAAAAATATATAAATAGCCTAATACAAATTCATTCATAACCAAACAGCAAAAATGTTAACATTCAGTATTCTGAATTTCAAGAAGTCACTTTATTCTCTCTGTCTGTCTGTCTGTCTGTCTGTCTCTGTCTCTGTCTCTGTCTCTCTCTCTCTCTCTCTCTCTCTCTCTCTCTCTCTCTCTCTCTCTCTCAGGAAAAGAAATATTTAATGTTTTGAAAATTAATGCAAATATCACAAATGCACATAGTGCAACGCCAGTGCATTAGAATTTCCATGCCTAACCCACTGTCCTTTTCACCATGTTGGATCAAAATCGGTTTATGTGTTCAGTCTGATATTGCCCATTACCTTAGTCATCTGATATATTGTTATGAGAATTGGATATGTTCATCTTTGCCTTACCGTCTGTCACTCCACTACTCGTAAGCTTCAGTCGACTTTGGCTTTTGACTTGTCGTTGGCCTTTTGTTCTCAGAAATAGTAAGATACTCCTTTGGTTGACCCTAAATCCTCTACGAAGTCTGGTCACAGTTAAAGATCAGCAGTTTGAGGTACAATGCACACACACACACACACACACACACACACACACACACACACACACACACACACACACACACACACACACACACACACACACACACACACACACACACACACACACACACACACACACACACTCACACATGTAGGGAAGCAGATGTCTGTTGCTTATTCGTCATGACTCAGGCATTACCTTAATATTATGACTTGGCAGTGGCCACTACCTCTTACCAGATCTGCTAAGAAGACTGTTTTACGTGTACACACCTGACAGCTTTTTAACTGTGTTCTAATGGCATTGTGTAACACACACAAAAATCTGGCTTACCTTTCCCTGAATAGTTTTAGGAGACACGGAAACCTTTTAGACTCCAGGGGTGTAAAAACTCTCTCCCAATTAAGCATCCAGTAGTAATACAGAGTCTTTATGAATAACTTGAAATCCTGGTGGTACATCTACGGGCTTACATCTCACATTTTGGTGGCAGCGAGATCAAGAACACGCATCCTCTCACATTTGTCAACTGTTAAATCCAATAGTCCGTTTACCGACTGTCTGTCATCAAGCCTGTCTGTCATCAAGCCTGTCCGTCATCAAGCCTGTCTGTCATACAACCCATCTGTCATCGAGCTTGTCTGTCTGAGCCTTTTTGTCATCAAATCCCAATATGCAGTTGACACTAATTTAAACTTCACTTCATGCAGCTTTGATTACTCATTCTATAAACTAATTTGTCAAAATATTACAAAATATATCTGTGTAGTCTATCGCTCCCCCAGTGCTTCTTCGGAACCCAGTGTATTTGATTCCATATCCACACAGTTGAGTAACCTTAACCTTGCCCTTAGCACCGAAATTACCATTTTGGGTGATTTTAACATACATAATGTTGAACGGTTATTGCATTCTGCCAGGACTGACGACGCTGGTCTAGAGTGCAAGCTGTTTGCAGAATCGTTTAATCTCACCTAACTGGTAAAGCAACCAACCAGAATACCTGATACTCCTGACCATAATGCCCATCTCTTGGATTTATTCTTGACAAATAATCCAGATTAATACAGGATAGAGGTGCTATCACCACTTGGATCCTCTGACCACAATCTCATCAAAGCCTCATTAGTTAACCCCGACACACCTCCCCGTTCTGAACCTGTCAGGGTGACCTGATGGCACTTTGATAGGGCAAACTGGGATGGATTTAGAAATTATCTTGCTGACATTCCATGGCAGTCTTTCTTTTCTAGTGATCCCAGTTCTACCCAGTCCCACATTTGCGACTTAATACTAGCTGGTATGGATTTATTCATACCAAGTCAACAGTTCACTAAAAGATCGATCTCTCCAAAATGGTTTGATGGCAACTGTGTTAGAGCAACAGCCCAAAATTCATTAGCATATTACTCTTACTTAAAATAGAAAAACATCTGAATCACTCTTTCAATTTAAAATTGCTAGAAATCATGCAAAAGCTGTAATATATCTATCTAAATCAAACTTCTTCAAAAGCAAGCACCAGAACTACTTAACACCCCTAATGATAATAGAATATTCTGGTCAACTCTTAATTCTTTCAATAATAACTTTAACAAGTCATCATCCATTCCCACTGCTGGGAACGCTACTAATAAAAGTAGCGGCGCTCCCATTCCCGTTACTAGCTCGAAAAAGTAGTGGCGTTACTGGTTTCGCTACTTGATACGAGATGTAGCGGTGCTCCTGCTGCTTTGGATAAGAAAAAGGTACATGAAGGAAAGGTTAATAAAATTCTGTGATATAGCAATACACTGTATACTGTTTTGATAATATTAGTCAGTCTGAGTGGTTATGTTGTGTATCAGTAATGTCAGTATATACTTATATTGAAAATTAAAAATCACATATATGTCGGTGTCACTTTAATGAAGCTTAGAGCCGAAGGTACAGGAAAAAGCTATTTACTGTACAATGTAACAAATGTTCATTTACATTGTTACCTAGTATACCTACTGAAAGCAACATACGTAAATAAAAGGCAAAAAACATGTGGCCTACCATTGATACATATATAGATTTAATATATTTGAAATTATACCTGTTTAAGGTATTTACGAAAACGAAAGTAAAAATGAACTTGGGCTTTCTTTTAAAGGCTATTTATACAATAGCATTGTTTTTTCCTTAACTTTAAACTGAAAGTATCATACTGTTACGAAATAAGAACGTAGTAAGAATTAGTCTGAAAGAGAGAGTCAGGGAGAGAGCGGGAGTTAGAGACGGGGATAGTTAGAGAGTGTGTGTGTGTGTGTGTGTGTGTGTGTGTGTGTGTGTGTGTGTGTGTGTTAGCATTGCATACATCTAGCTGACATCCTTATTTATCTTGAGGAAAGCAATCTTTTCAAAATTTGAATCAGACATGCTAGCTCGTTTCGGTCGCAGTATATATTTTCCTACAAAAAAGACTACAGCGGCACTAGCAGGAATTGCAGTGTTAAGTGCAATGAACACTGATTTAAAATTCTTTGATGGAAAGCTATCACAATAAGTATTTAATGATCCAGCAAGGGGACTGCTGAGAAATAGGGTCACTTCATTTTAACTCTGTTTAGCTTCATGAATATTCTCACTTAATTTTAAACACCAAAAGAAATCATGGTGTCATTATCGTTGAATAAAGTAGCGAGGAGCGCGATAATGGGTGAGTACGGCCAAAAAGTAGCGGTGCTCTCAGTTCCACTACTGGCTAAAAAAAAATAATGGCATTACACCATTGCTATTAAAACAGTAGCGGCGCTACGTAGCGCCGCTACTAATAGTGGCGGTATTCCCAGCTTTGTCCATTCCTTCACTAAAATCTTCAGATGGCAACAATACAAATGACCTGCGTGGGAAAGCAGATATTTTTGGAGTACATTTGCCAGAAATTCTACCACAGAGGATGCCAGGCCGAACGTCCCAGTACTTAAACTTGACTCTCCCGAAATTGTTCCACTTACAGTACAGACAAGATACGTAAAATCCATCCAAGACAATTTACCTACCAACAAAGCTACAGGCCCAATGGAATTCTGCCAATTGTTTTGAAAAAATGTTCCCCTGAACTTGCCTCTGTTCTAGTTAAACTGATCAGACTATGCACACGTACTTCTTCATTCCCAAATTCATGGAAAGAAGCCAATATCTACCCAATTCCGAAGAAAGGAAGTTCCTCTGACCTCTCTGATTACAGACCAATAGCTTTCACATCTTCTCTTGGTAAAGTATTTAAAACTTTAACCCACTGCGTGCCGGCTATTTTTAGCCCTATGGGTCACCCCAGTGCTGGCCATTTTTTGACCTTTTTTTTTGGGACTAAAATGATAGATTTTGATGTGGAAATAACGAATTTCCTCATTAAAATGCTCGCCGAGGCTCGGAAATGAGTTTTATGTAGTCCTGCATACTCGTGGACAGGTATAGCTGCTCTCTCACGCTCACCACTTAGGTGAAAGAAAGCCGTTTTCTATGTAAGATATACTCAGGTATTTATGCTGGGAAGGTATAGCAATGTTCAGTACACTTTTCTGATTACTTATTTCTTCAGCATCTATCACAATTTGTGTGTCTTTCTCACTGTGAATGCATTATCTTACACTTACTTTAAGATAGGGATGACATGACTTCATTACGTACAGTCCTGGCACTTACAAGAAGGTATTTACAACTTGACTTCACTATATGGTCCTTACACTTACAAGAAAATGTTTACAACTTATATTTTACATGAAAATATTTACAAAATGCCTTCACTGTGTACGGCACTGGGTGAGGCACACAGGCAGAGTGAGGCAGAGTGAGCGTGAGGGGAGGAGCGAGTGAGTGTATGGCCTTGACAGCCTGGGGGATGGTAGAGGAACAGTTACCTTACATGCCTGCCAATTTTTACCCGCGAATCTTGAAAAATGAGGTCACGGTGAAGTTTTTAAATTGAAATTGTTTTAAAATGGCACTGGCACTGGCCGTGGAATTATGTCAGACTGTTTTAAAATGGCACTGGCACTGGCCGTGGAATTATGTCAGACTGTTTTAAAATGGCACTGGCACTGGCCGTGGAATTATGTCAGACTGTTTTAAAATGGCATTGGCATGCAGCGGGTTAATTAATAAGCACATTGTTAAACATCTTGAATCCAACAACTTAATTAGTGATAGACAATATGGTTTTTGCCAAGAAAGATCCACCATTGACATGCTCAAACTCTTAACTCATACCATCCATCAGTCAATTGACCTACATGAAGAAACTCATGCAGTAGCCCTTGATATTTCTAAAGCATTCGACAGAGTATAGCACTGTTCCATGCTGTCCAAACTCCCTTGCTATGGGCTAAAGTCTTTTTGTTCCTTTGATTTCCTCTTCTCTCAGTGACAGGAAAATAGAAGTAGATGATGTATATTCCAATTTCCATTCAATTAACGCCGGTGTGCCACAGGGATCAGTTCTGGCACCAATCCTGTTCCTGGTTCATATTAATGATCTCTTATCTGTCACCTACAATCCCATCCATTCATATGCAGTTGACTCAGCACTACATAGTTCATTCAAACTCAGACACCCATTCATAGAGTCTAATATCTCTACCTCTCAACTCAGTACACCCATCTCCATAAATCAAGAATTATCTACGATCAATGAAAGGGGACAAAACAACCTTGTCTCATTTAATGCTAGTAAAACTAAATATATACATTTTTCTAATAGAGATATTGCCAGATTCGCATATTACCTTCAGTGTTGCTAATATTCCCATCTCTTATAGTATTGAAATTCTCAGCGTCTCACTTAACATTGCCCTCAACTGGACCTCTCATGTCAGATCACTTGTTAAAACCGCATGGAAGAAACTTGGATTATTGTACAGAGTCTGTAACTTCTTCACTGATGAGCAGTTAGCTATGATTTAAAAAAGTCATGTGTGTTCTCAACTTGAATATTGCTCACCCTTGTGGAATGGATGTGGAGAGGTTGCATGAAAACAACTAGACAAAATTCAGAACTAAGCTGTTAGAATTATTAACAATCCTGCCATTACAAATAAACTACATCCCCTGGAAATAAGAAGGAATGTTGCTTCCCTTGCATTATTTTACAGATATTTTTATGGCAACTGCTCAGACGAAGTTGCGTCCATGGTGCCACCTCTCCATGCCCTCTCTTATGCTATACGGGCATCTGGTAGCGCTCATGACTGGAATGTCACTCAGCCATATATGTAGAACTTCTGCCTATCAGAATTCTCTCATTCCCCGAACTGCATCTCTCTGGAACTCGCTTCCCCAGAGTTGTTTCTCTCCAAACTTCAACCTACAGCTATTTAAGTCTAACTGTTACAGATAGTTTATGAACGGAGGACACCAGTAATCTCGTGTATGGATTATTTTTTTATTCATTTGTTTTTCCTTCCTCTGTTCTGTTATTTGAAAAAAAAATCAAGACTTCTGTCACCAAGCCAGCCAGTCACCAAGCCTGTTGTTCTTCATTCTGACCATGATTCTGCTGATCGTTTAAACCCCAGTGAGCCTGTGATCCGCAGCTTGACCGCTTCACCTCCTACCCAGCTATCAATATCAATCTCGCGCCACACCCAATGCCTTGCGTCTATACTCAGTACCATATTATGCTGTATAAGGAGGTGGTAAGTTGGAACCATTCAGTAGAAAGTTTCTTCTATTCTCTCCGACCCAATAATCTTTATACACTTTTTCTCTCTTCTCTTACACGACCAAATTACTGAACTAAAACAACGTTCCGCGAGTATCTTTCACCCCTACATATTTTTTTTTTTTATTCATGCATATGAACACTTCATATATAAAAAGTATATATATATATATATATATATATATATATATATATATATATATATATATATATACTGTATATATATATGTATATACTGTATATATATATATATATATATACATATATATACCTTCCTTTGTTAACTGTTATTGCATATAATAATTAACTTTTAATTAGAAAAATAAATCCCTTCGTTTGTATTCACTTAATATTTTCTTTGTACTTAATTTTTTTCTCTCACCACTTCGTTTCTCAATGACATTTCCTTACTTTAAAGATGAATTTATCTGATGATGATACACATACTTCGGAGATGAAGTAAACCTGACGCAGATTGAGACCTCACACGACAATCTTACTCGTTTGAGAAATGGAAAGACTTATTTGCAAGAAATATTTCAATTAGCTGAGTCCCATTCATATCCTATTGCCAATACATCACACATTTCTCAGGTATCTTCTATTTCTCCTACTTTAAAATATGACGCCTCAACCTACAACCCCTCCTGCCCCACAAACAATCACCTTGGAGGATGCATCGCGACTTAAATTTACCGATATGAATCCTGCTATTACCGATGTCCAGTCTTCAGTTACAAACGAAGGACTTAAAACAGACAGTGCTAATATCGTCTATCGTAGGAGGAGGTTTGATGATGGTTATTCCAGAGTGGGATCCCTCATAATTGTATATTCTTGGAGAAGTTTACTTCCTTTGATGCAGGCTGTAATAAATTCGTACGGTAGTTTTTTTTTTCTTTTTTTGTAACCAAACAAAAGCAGGATGTTTGATAACCATATATAGACTATTACAAAGAATGAGATAGGATAAGTTCATCCCTCTCAAAAAAACTACGCCGTTATAGGCAGCTGTGGTATTGGCAGCTACAGGAGCAGAACTTTTGAAGGCATTGCAGAACAATCCGTGGGTGGAAACTGATGACATCGGGAAAAACACTTCAACACTAAATAATGTAGCAACGTAACTGAGTTATCTCAGTTTCCTAAATAAGCTTAGCAAGGATGAATTAGACACAACATTTGAGATTCAAGTTTCTCCTAGGGATGATATAACCATTACAACTATACAGATAGGAAATAAACTTGGTATCATACCTACTCAGCCAGTTCCTGGAGTTCAACCAGTTACTAGCCTAATATCATCTTTTCATTCTCAAGGTCATGGACACGTTTCATGTCCACCCAACAGAAAAAACTTCACACCAAGTTCACCAGCCATGTCATTTGCAAAATCTGCGACACAAAACAGCATCTCTCATGACCATGCCAGATCTAAAACCAGAACTAAAGCGATTTGTTGGTATTGCAAACGATCAAGTCATTGTGTAGCTCACAGTTACAAGAGACTAGGATATGAACGAGGATACACACTTGGTAGTAGATCACCTTCACGATCATTCAGTAATAACTATTGTGCTTTGCACAAAAGTCATCATCATTCCACTGGCAAATGCTCTGCCCTTGCCAGTACACAGTCGGGGGAAACCCTGTGACGGAACCAACAGAATCCTCCATAATGACACAAAATTCTTAGCTCCCCATATGCCAGATTTGTCCTTTGACTCACTTAGGTGTAGTTATCTTAGATAACTGTGAAGCAGTACCTGCATCATATTTTATGGACTCTGGGTCTGTGGTGAACTTAATGTCTGAATCCTCCTTAGACAGTATTAACCCATCACGTCCCGAGCTATTTCGCACCTCCGACACCCCCCAATCCCGAGGTATTTCCGATTTTTTTATTTTTTGGCTAAAACCTCCGCTTTTGGTGAGACATCGAAAATTCATTGAGAAATCGCTCACCTGAGGTTTAAAATACTTGATCCAGGTAGCAGTACCTCCTTACCTTACTGGGTTTTCTAACAGGCTAGCACCAAAGAAAACGAGTTCTGTGGGAGGGTAACTATTTCACACCACTCATAAACGGTATTTATTTATTTACTTGGTACGAATTTATATGTAGTACGAGAGTATATTGGTTCTCAAACAGTAATATAGGCATTATAAGCATTGTTTTACTCACTAACTCATCACCATACCTGACCTTTTTTTGCCACATTACCTGATCATCATTTATGACTGTTTCTTCCTCCTATGCTATGCAAACTTTGTCCTCCACAATGTCATCGATTGGGGAAATACTCTGGCCCTGAATGTCTTTATTGGCCAGGTCACTGGTAACAGGTGAATTGTGGAGACAATGGCGTGCAGTGGGGGGGGGGGAGGTTATGCGGTGTAAGACATTGTCCCTGCTTGGCATCTTGTAGAGGAATAGAGGAAGGTGTCCTGTGTATACGTACAAAAAATCATGCGCAAAAATTGAAAATTGTGCAAATTATGAACATTGCAATTGCGCGATATACCAGTACGTCGTCAGGACTGGCAAGTGCAAAATGTTGCAACGTATCCATACGTCGACAGGACACCTCGGGCTAAAAGAAAGATCAAATGGGTTTGAATCCTTGGGCCACCCGACATTCGCCTCTGTGGTGTTCACGGCTCAGAATTTTATGTGAAGGGCGTGGTAACTCATGAAATACAAGTTGATGATGCGATAAAACCTTTCACAGCTAAGTTTTATGTCACAAACTCAAGAATCCTGCTGATGTTTTAATTAGTATTGACATCTTGGCTCAACATTCTATTGAACTGATACCTGCTTGTGGTAGTAATACAGTAAGGGACTTTATGTTTCAGGCATGAAATGCCCACTCCTTGTCCTTTCACAGGTAAATTCGGTGACACTCGTAACCCCTATTTCCACAGCCACCAGTAGAGAGCAATGAAGATATTTTAGTACATGTATCTTGTGACACCCCCCCTCTAGCAGTAACACAATGGTTAATTCATCTGCGTCTCATTTAACTACCTGAAATACACTGAATGACATTTTGCAATATGCAGAGATGAAATGAACAATGATAAAATGAGGTACACTTTTGTTGCTGCATGAATTCACGAAAGTCTCTGTATGTGTTGTAGGTGCGATGAAAGGAGTGAATACATTAACATTAACTGAGACATGTTGTATGAATGGTTAACATCCGAGTCAGGATTATGTTCCATGTTAGAGGATAATTTGTTATCTTATTAAATGTAAAAAATACACCACTAAAGCTTAAAAGTGGTAATAAGATTAGCGATTTCCTGATTTCCTGGTGTACCCATCGGCCTTAAAGTGTACTAGGATATACCATTCTCTGTAACTGCTAAGTATGACGACGATGATGATATATCTGGTGTATACCACTGAAAATTCTATGGAATCTGCCACGACTCTTTCACCTGATCTTACGTTTCAAGGAAATATGGATGACTTTCCTCAGTATAAAGAATAATTGCTTAATCTATCGCAGACATACAGAGGTTGGCTTTACCTGGCGAACCTATGAGAAAGACTGATTTGATAAAACACAGTACTGAATTGATTCCCGGTACTCAACTAATTTATGTCCCGGCAGATTACCCCACAGTTTGCGAATAGAAACTGACGAGATAATACAGGATATGCTTAATCGGGCCATCACTGAACACTCCGCCACTCCGTGGAAAAGTCCGCTTTTCCTAGTCTGCAAGAAAGGGGGCGAGTTTAAACCCATAGTTGACTACTGTAAAGTAAGCTGGTTCAGTGTACCCAATCGATTTCCATTACCAGGCTTCTCACTTGGCGAGAATAACGTTGTTATTATTTCCCTTGACTTACTAAGTGGCTACTGTTAGGTGGAAATGGAATATTCATCTCGTCCTATAACTATTTTCAGTACCCCTTCTGGCAGCTTATCATTTCTGTGGGCTTCCCTTTGGTCTTATAAATGCTCCATCACTGTTCATGAGGCTTATTCATTCTGAATTGAGTGGCATGACTGGCCATTCTCTTTTTGCATATCTACATGACATCACAGTAGCGCATAATTCAATCCCTGAACATTTTACCAAACTATAGAAAAGTTTTGATCTCCAAATGACAGGTTTAGAAGTTAAGCTTAGTAAATTTTACTTCCTGCATAAGAGAATTTAATTTCTTGGAATTATGGTTGATGCTGAGGGAATTCATACCTCAGCTGACAAAGTTCAGCTAAGAACCTACCAGCACTGATGATGTATGGAGTTTGCTTGGACTGAGTGGCTACTATTCGCGATTTATTCAAGGCTATGCACAGATCGCTGTCCCTCTTACAAAACTTTTTAAGCAAAATGAACCATTTGCTTGGACTAATGTCACGCCTTCTGCCTTTGGAACACTGAAGACAGCACTTGTCAATGCACCAGTCTTGGCATTCGGTAGTTATAAGAAACATTTTCTTCTTTGTAGAGATGCATCAGATGTAGGCCTAGGTGTAGTATTGATGCAAATTGATCATGCAAAGAGGAAACATTTAATAGTGTATGCTAGTTGTGCCCTCAATGCCGCTGAACATCAATACAGTGTTGCCAACTGAGAGGCTTTTGCAGCTGTTTGGTCCCTCAGAAATTTCAGATATTATCTACGAATATCCCATGCATATCCAAACAGATCATCTCCCTCTGTGTGATTTATTCAGGGGAAGAAATCTTACCAGACACTGTGCACGACAGTCATTTATTTTCCAAGATGGCAGCCCACTCTTTGAGTACAAGCCTTGTAAAGTAAATCCGATGTAGTTGCAAATGCTTTTCCAAGTCATGTAATCACAGCAGTCTCACCTATCAACCAAGTGAAGTTCCTTATGCCACTCCAAACTCAGCTGTTATTTATAGTTGTCAGTGTACAGACCTTCTGTGGTCTAAAAGCTATTTACTTCCTAGAGTCGATAGCTTCGACCTTACATACTTTGCCAGTATCAGCAGATGATCTCATGTAAGACAATCATTTCTTGTATAGGAAGATATCCCTTAATGGTAGGGACATGCCCAGTAGAGAGGTACGTCAAGTTATTACTCCACATCATCCATAACACATCTCGTGCACCCTATCCGGGAAAAGATCTGTGTTTGAGACATTCACGTCTTTAATTTTATTGGCCTACAATATGTAACGACATCAATTCGATGTTCACTGTGATTCCTGTTTTCCGTGTAAAAGTCATAAAGGGTCAACTGGATTACTTGCTCCACTCTTACAATATCCAGTTCCATCACTTCCATGGGAAACTTTCGAATTACCTCCTTAACCCGCCGCATGCCAGTGATGTTTTAAAACAGTCTTACATAATTCCGCGGCCAGTGCCAGTGCCGTTTTAAAACGGTTTAAAATAAAAAACTTCACCGTGATCGCATTTTTCAAGATTTGCAGGGAAAAATTGGCATGCATGTAAGGTAACTGTTCCTCTACCATTCCCCAGGCTGTCTAGGCCATACACTCACTCGCTACCCCCCTCACGCTCGCTCTGACTCACTCTGTCTGTGTGCCTCACCCAGTGCTGTACATAGTGAAGGCATTTTGTAAATATTTTCATGTAACTGTAACTTGTAAATATTTTATTTTAAGTGTAAGGACTATATAGTGAAGTCAAGTTGTAAATACCTTCTTGTAAGTGCCAGGACTCTACGTAATGAAGTCAGGTTGTACCTACCTCCAAGTAAGTGTAAGATAATGCATTCACAGTGAGAAAGACATGCAAATTGTGATAGATGCTGAAGTAATAAGTAATCAGAAAAGTGTACTGAACATTGCTATACCTTCCCAGCATAAATACCTGAGCATACCTTACATAGAAAGCGGCTTTCTCTCACGAAAGTGGTGAGCGTGAGAGAGCAGCTATACCTGTATATGAGTATCCAGGACTCAATAAAACTAATTTGAGAGCCTCAGTGAGCATTTTAATGGCAAAGTTCGTTGTTTCCACATCAAAATCTATCATTTTAACCAAAAAAAGAAGGTCAAAAAATGGCTGGCACTGGGGTGACCCATAGGGCTAAAAATAACCGGCATGCAGGGGGTTAAATTGCCTCTTACGGAGTCTTGTGCAGGGTATTTGTGGCGGTTGATCATTTATCATGTTACTGTGTTCTCATAGGTTTCCAAGACAGGACTGCTAAGAGTGCTGTACATGCCTTCATAGATTACATTATTTATCCATTCACTACAGCACCCACTTTTATTACCGATAACACTGGGAAACAAAGAAAATTGTGTCCCATTGATGAAAATACATGATTCTAATATTTTTGTGTGGAACTGAAATATGTTTGTAAAATTCCTCAGTCAGGTAATGCTTTTGTGTGACATGCAATTTGATTTTTAGAAACCCATATATGTACAGTTGCGAGCAGATGACTCGAGGCCACCTAGTCCACCAACATGTTGGTGTTTTACCTGGTAACAGTGGTAGCTATGAACTTCACCGAGATTCAGTCGGCTGTTCGGACAAAACAAACCCATTGATAATTTGTTAATGTGCAGTTCTAACCGGTCTCCAATCAATATCATGCAAGTAAACGTATTATATGTCATACACATGGTAAATATGTTTATAACCATAGTATTACAACATAGGCATCTAAATAGTGGTGCATTCATTCATGTGTGAAAAATGGGTATCGGTAGTGATTTATTTGGTTCGACTATCGTGGTGAACCAAACAACCTTTACCAGTTTTCAGGAGATATATTGTTGGGTTACCAGCTTCCCCGCTACCTAGCAGTATTATCACAAAAATACCGTCATGCCAGTCATCCCTCACCGTGAACCTCACTTTCGTCGAACTCTAAATCCGAAGCAGGTGGAAGAGTTAAAAGCTTCACACCACAGTAGCCGGAACAGGGGGAGGGGTGTGAAGGAGTTAGAAGGAGGGTGGTGAGTGAGGAAGGGATGGACGAGGTGAGACGTCTGATGGGAGGAGGAGGGGGGAGGGGCAGGTGGTTTGCTGCGATATTTAATGTATATGAGATTAAAGGTTGTAATAAGTTTGTTTTGACATACGTAACCAATGTTTCTTTAATATTCGAGTGGTAAAGTTGAACGGCAACTCTCTGTAAATATTTATCACCATGAAGAGGCCAATTGGTTCCAACTTCATGCCTCTCCCCATACGTGGCATCATGTGGTGCCTATGTCACAAACCAAGGTGGTGATGGAGCTGTGCACTTGGGATACCTGTGCCTCACGTGAATGAACGTACCACTATTTGGATGCCTGTGTTGCAATACTATGGTTATAAATATATTTACCATGTGTATGACACGTTAAGCATTATCAATATAATACGTTTACTTGCATGATATTGATTGGAGACAGTTAGAACTGCAATTTGGCAATTTATCTCTGGGTTTGTTTCACCCAAACAGCCGACTGAATCTCAGTCAACTTCATAGCTACCACTGTTACCAGATAGAACACCAACATGTTGGTGGATTAGGTGGCCTCAAGTCATCTGCTCACAACTGTACATACATATTAAAAACTACAAACTTATGGATGAAAAAGTAGCTTTGTTTAATTTTCTGTGGTACTTTCCCTTAAGAAGCTCTCTCTTAAGAGTTGAGCACAAGTCACCAAGCATACCAGGGCTCTAGTTGCCTTGGTAACGTTTTTCCATTTTAGAAATGCCCTGGTGAAAACTGTTCATCACTCACCGCACCCATTTTTAGGAAAAAAAAATCCAAGTGAAAGTCCAAAAAATAAATCTTTAATACCATATAGAACTTCACTGCTTGTCAAGATTTACGGTCACCCACTACTTCAGGATCGTTTTCTACCTTGTCATTTCCCAAAGAATTTGTCCACTTTGGAAACTCTGGCACGGAGCTGTCTCAAGTTCATTCATCTCTTTCAAATCTCTTATCACTTAACAATTCTCTGCTCTGAGAGCCTACAAAATACCTCCGTTAACCCTTTAACTGTGAGGCATCACTTTCGTGACGCTCGGGCGCAATGAATCATACTGCAGGGCGTCACTTTTGTGATTCTGTGTTATTTTGAATTCTCCCGGGCTTACAAGTGGTGGCTTGTACGAGTATCATCTATCAGTACTGCCAATGGCCAACATTAGTCAGCACTCCTAATCTCATCTGTACTCCCATCCATTGTTGACAATTTAGCCATTTTTTCCCATTATGGACTCCCCTCCCTACCTTCCCTCCATTACCCTTTCATCTCACCTGCCCGGCTGCGCCGCACTAAACAAATCTTCCCCGGCATTTTCCCCTGATTTCATCCATTGAAATAAGCCTTATGCCCTTTTCTTATACAAAATAATATATACAAAAAAGAAATAAGGTAAGTGATAGTGCCATACACCTGGAATTGGCTAATTAATTATCACCTGACAACACCTCACGTGCACTCGTTCTCTAATATCCCCAGGTAATTTCCCCTTGAAATATGCTGTATAATCTATTCTCGTAATAAAAATATATATATGAAAGGAAGGGAGAAGCCTAAGTGACATTTACATTCGCCTGGAAGTACCTATTTTTTTCTGTATTGTCGAGATTTCCTACCAATCATTTCATAGCATGTAAATTAGCAGCTGTAACCCTATTGAGTGCATTCAAGTACTTGGGTAGTGTGATGAGTAAGGATGGAACTTTGGGGGATGAAGTGCATGAAAGGGTACAGCAGGGAAGGAAGGTTGTTGGTACAATGAAAGCAGTGATGAGAAATAGGGAGGTGAGTATGGAAGTTAAGAAGTCACTGCATGATAGTATTGTGATCCCTACCCTGACGTATGGAAGCAAGGCATGGACCTTGCAAGAGGGGAACAAGTCAAGAGTGAGAGCAGTGGAAATGAGTTACTTGAGAGGAGCATGTGGAGTGACGTGGAGGGACAGGTTGATGAATGAAGAAGTGAAGGAATGCTGTGGGGTGGATGTGGATGTGGTTGAGAAGATTAGGAGAAATACACTGAGGTGGTTTGGACATGTGAAGAGAATGGAGAATGAAAGACTGACTAAAAGGGTGTATGTAGGTGAGGTGGAGGGAGGGAGAGGGAGAGGTAGACCAAGGATGAGGTGGAGGGATGGAGTTGAGAGGTATATGAGGGAGGGGGGGTGAGTTGGGGGGAGGGTAGTCAAATGGTGGGTGACAGAGTGACTTGGAGGCGTTTTGTCTGCAGCCACCCTTTGCGGGATTAGGGCGTCGGGCTATAGATAGATAGATAGATAGATAAATAGAACCCTGTTGACATTGTCAACCCTTGCCCGCCCATATATGCCGCAGGAATCAGTTCCTTGTCATCCTCTGAGGTGAAACCATGTCGCACTCGCGTCCTGCCATTTCTGCTGCTTCTGCGCCCATTGCAAAGGGCCCTGTGACCTCTACCCATAGAAAAACTCGTGTGGGAAACAGTAAAGGACATAGCGACTCGGCAGTGGAACGTGAACTGGCAGAATTATCTATGATAATGATGGATAGTGACTTTGATCCTTTGGGTGAATCGTGTGATGAGCCTGGGGAGGAAATCGTTACAGAAACTCCTAGTACGAGTGCTTCAGTGTCCCAAATTATCCCTAGCTCCAAGGGAAAGGAGCCACTTGTTCAAAGAGGGAAGGAATTTGGGAAGGGAGTGAAAAGGCGGTGGGTTAGCCCCGGAACAATGACCCTCCATGACCCAGGCCACCATGAGTCACGAGGTGATTCACCTCCCCGCTCCCCCAGCCCCAGTTCACTAATTTCTTCATCTTCAGCAGAATTTTTTCCTTAGTCTTCGTCATCGGAGTCTCCACCAGCACATACAGTGAAGGCAGGCCGTAGGGGACGAGGTAAATCCCTGACTCGTAAAAGTAGAGTAGCAAGTAGAGTAAGGGCTGCTAGTGCTACACGGCAACCTAGGGTCAGTGAGAGTGACCTTGAAACACCCCAGTCTGCCTCACAGCCACCCTCCACCCTCACCCACCCTACACTGCCATGACAGGGAATCCTGGACGCCTTCATGTGGACGGAAGGTTCCGATTTCATCCCTGAACATCTTCATTTTGACGAGATTTCCTCAGGGATACAGCCTGCCTTCACTCTTGACGAGGATTCTGAGTGTGTGGACTTCCTTTTGGCCTTCCTCGATGACGAAGTCATGCAGCACATATGTGATGAGACAAACGGGTACGAATCACAACGTGCTGCAAGTGGTACAGGTGCAGCGAAGATGCAACAGTGGACCGTGCTGGGAGTGCAGGAGCTGTATGTGTTCTTCACCCTCATGCTTCTCATGCCACACTCAAAGAAGCATGAGTTGGAAGAATACTGGTCCATGGACCCCTTACTACTCTCACCCACCTTCAATAAGTACATGGCCAGAGATCACTTCCAGAACATTATGGGAAACCTGCACTTCAGCAACTATGATGTATCTTCCCAAACCGACCCACTCTGGAAGATCCAGGAGATTCTGAGCAGAATGAAGGATAAGTTTATGTTATTCTTCCATCCCTTTCAGAAGGCTGTCATAGGCGAATCCTTGGTTTTGTTCAGAGGCCGTCTTGGGTTTGTACAGTACATTCCAAGTAAACGCCATCGCTTTGGAATCAAGTTCTTTGTATTGTGCGACTATAAGACGGGGTACATCCTTGACTTCGTCATCTATTTAGCCAGCACTGTCAATCTGGACAAAACACACCCCCTTGGCTTCTCAGGCTGTGTAGTGAAAGTGCTGCTTGAAAGGCATTTTGGTGGGAATCATGTGCTGTATACTGACAACTATTATACAGCACCGAAACTTGCTAAATATCTTTCAGAGCACGGCATCGGCTCCTGTGGCACTGTGAAGAGCAATCGTGCCCACTTCCCCAAATTCCCAAAGGCAGGAAACTCAGAGCGAGGAGATGTGCACCTATGCAAGTCTGAGAAGATGCTGGCAATATGGTGGCATGACAAGAGGGTCGTGCACATGCTCACCACCATACACAAGGGGGAAATGACAGACAGTGGGAAGGTCGACAGTAGGACAGGGGAACCTGTGAGGAAACCTGATGCTGTCATAGACTATAATATCAACCTGCAGTTGGTGGACAAGTCTGACATGATGATTAGAGAGATTGACTGCCTCTGGAAGAAAACTAAGTGGTACAGGAAATTTTTTCTGCATCTCATAGACATTAAGATGCTGAATGCCTTCATCCTGTACAAGATGAAGGTAAAGCCACCCAAGTCCTTCTCCCTGAGGTTGTTCGCCAGAACTTATGTTCAGCAGCTGCTTGAGAGATATGGTAGGGTGACAGCAGCAGCTCCAAGGTGCCATGCAGTAAGACTTCCCAACAGACTTCAGCAGAGGGCGAACATGGATCAGCACAAACTGGTGCAAATGCCTGCCACAACCAAGAGGAAGGCTGTGATCCATAGGCGCCAGGTGTGTGCACATACCACCCGACGCACACCTGAGCACAAACGCACCTCTTGGCAGTGCGCTGAGTGCCAGGTTCCCCTCTTCATTACCTGCTTCTTTGATTTCCACAGCCTGAAGCAGTTCTAAAAGTGCAAGTGGGAAAAGTAAATAATGTGTAAATAATGTGTAAAGAGCAAGTGATAGCTATAGATGTAAATATGATGGAAAAGCGTAATATAGTTTTATAAGTTACTGCAAGTGATAGTGCATTACATAGTGTAAGTATAATAAAAGTGTAAATATTGAAAATACAATAGAAAATGTAAACAGAAATGTATGTAATTAGTAATATAAGAATATGAGTACAAATACTTGAAGTTATGAAGGTGAAATTGAAACCGTGGCTCTCTACGTATTTTACTGAAAGAGAAATTGAATGCCTACAGTGACAATAAACTACTATTACTGAAGGAAACTAATGGATAAAGACTGAGGATATATATAAGTGTTATATAGTAATAGGAATATAAAGTGTGAGTGTTTTTATGAATAATAAATGACATAATACCAGCGGCTAATGAGCGCAATTGGGAAGGTCATATGCACTCGTAATTTTCATTGCTTTCACAGTGTTTTTTTTTTTTTGGAGTATGGATTCCAAACTATTTGAAAATCATAGAATAGTATTTCTAGTGATAATATCAGGCTGTGGTAGTCATATTACGGGTTGTCGGGAAGTGTAAAGTGGAGACTTCGTTACCCAACTTCAGAGGTCTCCACAAGTCCTACGGTACTCGACAAAGGCTCAACAAACATCCCTGGGGAAATCTGAAGGTATGTGCCATATGCTTATATAATTTTAATATTCTAGGACTAATAACTGATTTTTGGCAAATATTTTTACAATGTCTGTCGGAGCGCGAATATCCTAGCAGGACACGCAAGTCGAGCCAAAACAACCCCGTGGTTTAGGGGTTAATCCTGGCATCACTGATTTGGGGAAACTTTCTTCTCCGGTATGTGAATCCAGTTTGTATTTTATCCATCACTTTAACAAAGTTTCTCATAAGTCCAAGCTTGGTGTGCCAAGGAGGAAGGTACACTTTCTCAGCGACAATAAGTGGACTGTTCACTATATTTTTCATGCCTGGAACAAGTGAGGTACGTTTTTGTCAATCCTTCTGGATGTATTTTTGCTTGTCCCTTCTGTCTCATTCACATAAAAAACAACAGTATTTTGTGTCTCCTAGCAACAACCCTAGCAATGGTGCAGTGACCTTTAGATCTCCACAGATATTCCACTCGTATTTCTGATACTGAACTTTTTCTAAAAGCAACTTCATGTTGTTGTATGACATTCATTTTTGCAGCACATGCAATAGGTACAGAAGGAAATTTATCTCCGTTTTGAAGAACGACCGGTTTCAAGCTGACTTTCGAAGAGTCAAGTGAACAAAAAGAGCCACTATGACTGAATTAACACCTTTAAAAAACACAAGTCCATCCACTTGAGATGGGCAATTTTTGAATTATCATGGTGGCTATGGAAAAAAACACACTTTTTTTTAAAAATCACGTTGCAGTAGATTCCAACCCTTTAATCTTGAACCTAAAAGTTCAGCCAGCTTCTTAGAAAAATCCAAGTGACAAACAAGGTCATTCAGATCTCCTCGTGACAGTAAATGTGTTTCATTGGAAGAATGTAGCTTGGAATGTTGGATATATTTTTTATCTTTTTCCTCGTGATAAGCTCCAGCTTGGTTAGATTTCTCATCACTTAAAATTACGGGCTCGGGATGATTTGGTACTGGAGGTTCAGCAGTGTGGGGAACTGGACTCATTGCAGACGGCAGATTAGGGTATTTCAGTAAGCTCTTTGTTTTTGAAGTGATCCCTTTTGTACTTACAAGGCAGAAATAGCAATCTGTTGTGTGATCTTTGGATTCCTTCCAAATCATTGTAATGTTAATGGTATGTGGCACGAACCGTTTAGCCATCCTGTGAGTAGTCTTGCACTGTCACACAACAAATGTGAAGGTCCCAACTCTTGGCTTGATCACCCACTTTTCATCCAAATTAAAGTTCATAATATTTTTTTTTTTTTACGGATGGTATAAAGTTCCGTGTCTGGGATATAAAAATTAGCTCAGCACAAACATAACAAAAGGAACTGGGATGATTGAATCAGTTCCTAGGTATGACAAAGAACCTAGATGAACACAACTCTGGCGTTAAATAATAAGAAATAATACTTACGCAAGGAGCAACACACACTAGCTGCTAACACTGTGGCACCTACAAGGAGACTGATTTGGAGTTGCTCTACACACACAAACTGGGCTCATGTCTGAATAATACTAAACATATTTCAACCTCCACTGTCTGCTGCTCTGACCAAATGTATCCTGCCAGCATTATGAGAACTTTCTCTTCAAGGGAATAAATTGTATTAATTTTACAGAAAATATTCTGCAAAATATTAAAAAATTAATATATTAATTTTAAATCCCGTGATTATGCTAAATAACGAACGTATGAACATGGCGTCACAAGAAAACTATGCCTGACAGGAAAAATCTGAATTCATAAAAAAAAAAAAAAAAAAAAAATTACACTTAGGGCACTCATCAATACCTTTGCGACAGAATTGTCGTCCACCAGTGTAGTGGCTTGGAGTTCAACAATACTGTAGTCTATTTGGTTGAGATTTGTAAGCAGTATAACATCAACTAATTTAAAATCATACTCACCCATACGGCTTCCAAAGGCCTTGTCGAAAGGCAAAATCTTAAGGTGTTGGAATGCCTGAGGCCCTTTTGTTCTCAAACGCTTGGTGGGATGAGTGGATGCCTCAAGCTGCTGTTTTAATCAATAGCTTCGTCAATAAATCCACTGGTGAAACTCCACTCTTTGTCTTATATGAATTCGATTAAAATTTGCCCAGTTTAATGCTATTATCAAAACCTAGTCCACACTATAATTTGGGTGATTATGTGAAAGTGAAACTGACCGGCTTCTAGAAAATACATCAGTATTCAAAGGCTAATCTGGCCCTTTCCAAAGAAAATGTGTTGCATCACAAGTATAACTCTGCATCACCTATCAGCATTAACGTCGGGGACTTAGTATTTGTTTTTTCTTATACTCATAGTTCTAAATTAGATGAATTTACAGGCCCACACCACGCGATATCTCACAAGAATAACAAATCTGAGGTTTAAGACTTATTGTCATTTGACAGTAAATGGGTTCATTTAAACGTTCTTAAGGGAACTCCGAGGTACATTGAGTGGAAGGAAAATAAGAAAATAATTCATCTGCTTCTTCTTCTTCTCCTCCTTCTTCTGCCCTTACTACCCTTTCATCACTTTTTACCCTACTTGTTAATGAGTACATAGAGAAACTTCTCTCAGCAACTCACTCCACTGTTGCTTGTGTCTGTTCCTCCACCTATCAGAACCACTTAGCTGGTTTGATTAATCCGGGTTCCTTTTATAGGTAAAGTGTTGTGGACAGGTGGACAGCCTTGTCTGCACTAGTTGCATCTGGATCATCTCTGTATGATGAGCATAGAGATGGGGTTCTCCACCCAAGGGCATTGGTAAAGCCCTGAGGCAAGTAATGATAGCGAAGGACGTCATGTCAGTCTGTTATGATCTTCAGAGTTTGATGCCAGTCATAAAAGAACTTCCAAAATTTTATAGTAGACTGTCCACCATACGATCCCTACTAACTTCCTTGGGAAACAAACTTTGTGAATGGATCTGGGGTTTCATTGTATGAACCTTTTCATTGGAAACTTGTTTAGATTGAGAAACTATTCATTAGTTTTAATGCCTCTCTGCTTCATACTTGTCCTGTTGGAAGATCACATTCATGTGTAAAGCGAGGTCTCTTTGATCTCGGCGACAAAGTCCTTGGTGGTGTTTTTGGGCTAGTAACATATAGTGATTTGTCAGGACATTATGACCAATTATAAACAATTACTTCAGCAATGGTAGCACAGGATACGTTGCTGAATGTTCACCTTAAGTGACTAGGTATTATTGTCACACATATGAATGAAATGGGCTCCCAACTGAACAATTTTTCTGGTGTCTTATAGAAATTGAATGATATTACTGTTGTTACAGAAGTGCTGTATATCAGCTTTCATCTTGAATCATAAATTTTGAGGTAGAGGATTTTATTCATCTATTGGTTGATGCTGTCTGTGGTCGTGTTACCCTCGACCTTGCTCCAATGTCAGAACACATTTTAGTTTTTGAATGGCTGCACACTAATTTTAACCATGATCAAATTTTTTCTTTCTCAAGTCCAGTGTACTCTCCTGTACTAGAAGTCACTTTCCTTTCCACGACTATCATGGGTCATATTCCTGTTTGTCTGCTATCATCTGTGACTGCTTCCAAGTAATTCCCTTCCCTCAACCTTTCAGAGATTCTCCCCTAAATCACACGTGTTTATTCTGATTTTTTCCTCCTTTCTCACCACCATATGTCTGTGGCTTTTGTCCCGTCATATCTCTTACATTCGTGTTTGTCCGTTCCTCAGTCCCTTCATCTATGTCCTGGGTTTCTCTGTAATATCCTTCCTATCACAGCTGCCCTTGTGAGAATGCTTTATGCGTAACCGTTCAGGCATGACTATTACTCCCGCATGTTTTTCATCAATTCTCCCAGCATACCAGTTTTCCATACTCACTTAGTCAATGTACATTACCTATATTTTAGTACATCGTTATTTGACAGTTTGGAGGATGAAGTGTTTGAAAGGGTACAGTAAGAAAGACAGGTTGCCTGTTCCTTGAAAGCAGTGATAAGAAAAGGGCAAGTGAGCATGAAAGAAAAACGTCGCTGCATGACAGTGTTATGATACTAACTCTAACGTAACGATGTGATGCTTGGACCTTGTTGGAAGATACAAGTCAAGAGTGAGAGCAGTGGAAATGAGTTATTTGAAAGAAGCATGTGGAGTTACATGGAGAGTCAGACTGGCAGATGAATAAGTGAAGAAGTATTGTAGTGTGGATGTGGATGTGATGCAAAGCGTTAAGAGAAATACATTGAGGTGGTTTGGCTATGTGGAGAGGATGGAGAGAGAGAAAGACTAACGAGGAGAGTGTATGAGAGTAAAGTAGAGGGGGGGAGAGGGAAGGGGAGGCAGAGGATGAGATGGAGGGATGGAGTGGAGAGACATTTGAGAGAGGGGTGTTGTGAGCTGGGGGAAGGGCAGTCAAATGGCAGGGAACAGAGAGACATGGAGGCAATTTGTTCCTGACCATCCCTTACGAGATTGCAGTGTCTGGCAATAGATAGGTAGATAATAATCTGGTAGTGATACCTGTCTGATCATTCCTGTCACGTCACTCGAAGCTTGTGGTCTCAACATTGCTCCAGACTATTGATTTATCAAGTCAAATTCTCACTCCTTGGCATGCATTACAGTATGGTAAGGTACGGAGTGTGGTATGGTACATTTGATAATTAGTCAAATTGTATAGTACGGAATTACCGTACGATATTTTCCTCGAAGTATGGTATGGTACAACTCAGGTATGAAAAAATGAGCAAAATTCCGTCCCGTACCGTACCCCAGGCTTATGAACACGACCATGCAATTATTAATGCCTTTGTGGCTTCAGGGAGTGCACTAGTGCATCCCGAAGAGACATCAAACCTTTCATATATATATATACTGCATATGTAATTCATTTAATTAACCCCTACACCGCGGGGATGTTTTTGTGCTCCTTGCGCGTCCCGCGAGGATATTCACGTTCCGATTGACTTTTTAAAAATATATGCCAAAAATCAGTTATTAGTCCTAGAATATTATAATTAAGTAAGCCTATGGCACATACCTTCGGCTTTCTCCTGGGATGTTTGTTGAGCCTTCGTCGTCTACCGTAGGACTTGTGGATACTTCTGAAATTGGGTAACGAAGTCTCCACTTTACACTTCCCGATACCCCGTAATATGGTTACCACTGCCTGATATTATAACTACAAACACTATATTTCAAGTAGTTTGGAATCCATATTCCAAAAAAAAAAACACTGTGAAAGCAATGTAAATTACGAGCGCATACAAGCTTTCCTCCCGTGCTGGTTCCCCGATGGTATTCTGAGGCAGAGCTGTAATTTATTATTTTTAAACACACTCACACTTTATATTCCTAGTAATTTATTACACTTATTTATATATACAATATTTATCTATAATGTCTTTCGGTACTAGTAGTTTATTTTCACTCCAGGCATTCACTTTCTCGTTCTGTATACTAGCGTAGAGAGCGAAGCTGTCCCTTTCACTTTCATTTCTCCTAGTATTCATACATGCTAGAACGAAACTTTTACGTTCACTTTCATTACTCCTAGTATATATACTCGTATTCTTATATTACTACTTATTGACATTTCTATTTACATTCTCTATTTTATTTACATTATTTACATTTCTATTTTATTTACACTATGTTATGCACTGTCACTTGCAGTAACTTATAAAACTATTTTCCACTGTTCAGTTATATTTACAGTCACTGCTTTCACTTGCTGTTTACACATTATTTACACATTATTTACATTTCCACTTGCACTGTTTTAGAGTCACCAGAAAGATCGTAGTCACTGTCCATCATTATCATTGATAAATTAGCCAGTTCAAGTTCCACAGCAGAGTCATTTAGCCATTTACCCCAACACACGAGGTTTAGTAGGGGTAGAGGTCACAGGGCCCTTCGCATGGGGCTAAAAAGCAGCGGAATTGGACAGGCGCGAATCCGACGTGGTTTCACCTTGAAAGACGACAGTACACTGAATGCTGTGGCCTACGGGCAGTGAAAGGTTGCCAATGTCAGTGTGGTGACAGCTGCTAATATATACACCATGAAATGATTGGCAGGAAATCTAGACAATACATAATAAATTAGGTAGTTCCAGGTGAATGTAAATATCACTTAGGCTTCTCCCTTCCTTTCTTATATATATTTTTATTATGAGAACAGGTCATACAGCATATTTCAAGGGGAAATAAACAGGGGAAATTAGCGAATGAGTGCACGTGAGGTGTTGCCAAGTCATAATTAGCCCATTCCAGATTTATGGCAGTATCAATCACCTTTTCTCTTTCCTTTATATATTATTTGGTATAAGACTAGGGCAAAGGGCACATTTCAATGGATAAAATGAGTGGAAAAATCCGTCCAGGATTTGTGTACCGCAGCGCAGCTGGTCAGGCAGGAGGAGAGGGTAATGGAGGTGAGGTAATGAGGGGGGGGGAGAGTTAAGGACAGGAGAAAAATGGCTAAATTGTCAACAGTGGATGGGAGTACAGGTGACATTAGCAGAACTGAGTATAGCTGGACACTGGTAGTACTGATAGATGATACAAACCACCACTTGAAAGCCCAGGTGAATTCAAAATAACACAGAATCACAAAAGTGACACCCCACGGTATGATCCCTTGCTCCCGAGCGTCACGAAAGTGATGCCCCGCGGTTAAGGGGTTAACAGCCATACTGTCCAGTCAGGCCAGCCTTTTTCCCGTCATGGCTTGGCTGTGATCAGTATCGTCCGCTGGCCGGTACTGATCAAGTTGCATCATGCCATATAGGGCTATTCATTTATTAACTGAGTTCACTGAGTGGTGGCTGTATAGGATTGCCAACTGGTAATCTTCATTACCTAATTGGTAAAAATTTGGTAATGAAGAAACAGTTTGGCACTGGAAAAGTGTGATTTGGTATTCTGGTAATTGGAAGACTAGGTATGGTAATAATGAAACCTGGTATGCCACAAATATACTTTCCACTTCTCAGTATTCACTACTTTGTAGATTCAGGTATATCAGACATTGGCGATATACAAGGGACAAGTTTGCTGAAGTATAGTTTATATATTTTTGCCCTTTTCTATATATCTAAGTCATCTTGCATAGCTCTAATCAGTATAATTTCCTGCCAAAAAATATTTTATTAAACCTGCTTAGGAGGGTCAGAGAGACCCACACCCCCTGTCCCATGCTCTAGTTCATTAACTTCTAAATACCCAGGAGTCCTGATCTCTGTAGCTTCCTAAATTTGTGTATCCATGCAAGGGGTGAGGGAGGCATTTCAAGCTCTCTCTCCGTTTCCGCAGCATAAAGGTATGTGAGTATAAGTTGGGTATGTGAGACCCACGTCTACCTGAGGTGTGTGAGATATATTGTTCTCCCTGACTGCAGATATGAATGATGTGTCTGGCACCCCTCATCACATCATGAAGCATCATCCCATACCAAGTTTTGGGACCACTCAAGCAACCATTCGGATGTTTTTTTCTTATAGAAAGCCAAAATTTATTTACTATTCTATTTTTTTTTTTATTTGTTAAAAATATAGAATGAAAAGAACAGTTCATTTTTTTACATGTTTGTGTTGCAGAAACATTAAATATATTACTCTATTTTCAGTATTGGAATAATGGAAACACAAACATTTTTCCCAAATTTTTATAGAGTTCTTATATTTTTGGGTCTGAGAGACCCACATCTACCTGCTATGCAACATGCACTGATATCTACCTGAGCAGGGTTAATCATCATCATCATCATCATCATCATCTGGACTTCCTTTCCCACCCTGGGGCAGGTGAGGAGTAGCAATGTCCAGACAGGCCAAATTTGCCCAATTCAATGGACATACTTCCATTCACTCATCCTTCAACCCCCCAGAATCCTGGCTTTATCTGATACGCCAAAAACATTCCCCACATTCTGCACTTTCATATAAATGTATCCGACAGAGTCAATTCGAACCCTGTCACATTAAAAAGGGATGCTAAACCCTTGACCATGTACTTCTACTCACAACATTCATCCTGTTAACGCGATATCTTCTCAGTCCCCTAGCCTCACCAACATCCATACCTCTCTTCCTCACACAAATATCCACAATATCCCTCTACCTTCTCCTTGGCCTACCTCGCCTCCTCCCACCTTCATATTTGCTCAGATATACCTTTTTCACCACTATTGTTATCAGTTCTCTCCACATGACATCTCAGTACACTCTCTTCGATTCTGGTGTCCACAGACTTCCTCAATTCACATCTTTCAAGAATCACATTATTTCGTATCCTATCCACTCTCTGTACTCCACATACATACCGTAGCAGTCCCATTTCCACTGCTGTCACTCTTGACTTTTCATTCTCATCCCACATCATAGTCTCTCATCAGTATGTTAACCCGCCCCGTCCAGTCGACGTATGGGTACATTGCAACGATTTGCATTTGCCAGTCCCGGCGACGTACCGGTACGTCGTGCAATTGCAATGTGCATAATTTCGACAATTTTCAAAATTCGCGCTTGATTTGCAGTACGTACCCTCGCATGACCTTCCCCTACCTGCCACCAGGCGGGGACACTCGGCGACCCCGAGCGACCCGCGCTAGCCCACCACTTGTCCACTCACCTGGTAGCCATGGTCCTGCTCAGACATGGCTAAGAGAGGTCTCTCAGACAGCGAAATTCAAGTCGCCCTGGACACCTTTACCGGCGACAGTGATTCCCCACTGGACGACGAGGATATGGACAAGGATTATGTGCAGCCAGAGGAGGAAGAAACCACCAGCAGTGACAAGGAAGTTCCGTCTCCCAGGAAGCGGCAGTACGTGACTTACCGTGCTGCTAGAGAGGGGCAGGAGGCAAAGAAGGCATGTGCAATATCCTATCCCTATCCCCAGCGTGATTTGGAACCAGAATTCGAGGACGAGGACGAAGAAGAGGATGATGACGGAGCCGTGGGACGTGCTGCCACGTGGTATGGATGGGAGGTAATAACACATCGTGGCCCAGAGCGCACACCACGTCGTATGAGCAGGTATGGGCCTAGTATTTTGTTTGGGGAGCTAGGAAGTCAAGTGGAGAGAGTGGGGAGTGAAAGGGAAAGTCCAGGGAGGATTAGGGAAAGTGAGAGTGACGTGAGTGAGTCACTGCTCTCCGTACGTAGTGTGAGGAGGCGTAGTGGATCACGTGGGCCAGTGCGGATGCGTTCCTTATCACTTGGGGTTGTGAGGGAGGGGGAAGGTGGGGAGGAACCACTCCAAAGCACGTCTTATGCTCCCCAATATCCCCCAACACGTGGTCGAGCTAGGGTGCGTGAGAGAGCACGTGGTGTTGTAATGGAGGAGGAAGGCGGGGAGGAACCACTCCCCAGCACGTCTTATGCTCCCCAATATCCCCTAACACGTGGTCGAGCTAGGGTGAGTGAGAAAGCACGTGGTGTTGTCATGGAGGGGGAAGGTGGGGAGGAACCACTCCCCAGCACGTCTTCTGCTCCCCAGTATTCCCCTATTTCATCCCCACAGCCCCCTAATGTTCCTCAAGGCCGTAAGGGTAAGGGAAAGGGAAAGGGTAAAGGCAGTTGGGAAGAGGAGTGACAGTGGGGAAGCCCTGCGCACTCCTTCTCTCCCACCTCCCCAACCAGGATCTCCTCCCCACCCAGACGAAGGCGGTGATGGGGATGATGGGGACGAGGGATTTGTGTCATGGGATTGGGAGGATGGGAGTGATTTTTCTCCCCTCATTCACCCCTTCACTGAGCAGGGGCGATCTGGCTGCATTGCTCCAGGAATTCACCGTAATTCCACCAGGTTGGATTTTTTCCACCTGTTTTTCAGTGAGGCATTTGTTGATCAGATTGTATACCAAACAAACCTGTTTGCAAGCGCCCAGCGCCTAGAGAGTGAAAGATTGGGAACAAGGAGTAGGCAATCTATCATCTATGATTACCCTGTCTCCATTCCAGAAATGTTCTTATTTTTTGCCCTGGTCCTTTTGATGGGTATTATCCGAAAGAATAGAATTCCTGCTTACTGGACTAGGGACCCTATTATGTTTACCCCAATATTTGGTCAAGTGATGAGCCGTAATCGGTTTCAACAAATTCTAAGTCGCCTCCATTTCTATGATGCTCATGACCCTGCAAATGCAAACAACACTGATAAAATGAGGCGAATTAGGTTGGTCTTTGATCACCTCAGGCAAACCTTTCATTCCTCATTCTGTCCCTATAGAGATCTCGTCATAGACGAGAGTCTCGTGTTGTGGAGAGGCAATATTTCATTCAGACAGTATATACCCAGCAAAAGGCACCGTTTTGGGTTCAAGATCTTTGTTATGTGCGACTGTAGGACTGGATACATGCAAGACATAGTCTTGTACACCGGTGCACAGACAGACATAATAGAAGATTGAAATATTGGACTGTTGGGAGCAGTGGTAAAGACGATGATAGAAGACTACCTTCATCGTGGTCACGTTCTCTACCTCGACAATTGGTACACTAGCCCTCTTCTCGCTCGTTATCTTCACACACATGAAACGGGAGTCTGTGGAACCGTAAAGGTGAACCGGCGTCACATGGCCAAGGTAGGGCGGAAACTTAGGAATGAGGTTGTCGTCTTCAAAGCCAACAACATCATTGCAACAATGTGGAACCACAACAGAGATGTAAGCCTCTTGTCCACGGTTCACCGCCCCTTGATGCACCGTACTGATTCAGTAGATTACCGTAGCGAGAGCAGGCGTCGTGTTTGGAAACCTGAGTGTGTTATGGATTACAATATAAACATGCGCCTCGTGGACCAGTCAGACTCCATGATATCGACGGTAGAGTGTGCCAGGACCACGATGAAGTGGTATAAAAAACTGTTCTTTCACTTGCTAGATATCACTGCTCTGAATTGCCACCACCTTCACGCCATGACAACAGGAGTTCAGGAAACATTTGAAGGGTTTGTGAGGGAGCTCACAAGAGAAATCTTTGCAAAGTATGCTGTTGAAAGGCCCCAACATCACACCCGCACTGCCCAAATTGCCCAAACTCTCCAGAGAATATCCGGCCACCATTTCTCCACTCCTATCCCTCTCCGGCCAAACAGACCTAGGCCCCAGTGCAGGTGTCACGTGTGCAGTAATTCCCAGGTGAGACTCACGACACAGAGGAAGGACACCCGCTATGAGTGCGTGTAGTGTGACCTGGGTCTCTGTATTCACCCATGTTTTAGTGAATATCACACGTTGATGCAATTTTAGTATGGTGTGAATGCGAAAGGACGCAGAAATTATGAGGTAAATGCGACAGACAGACGCTCAGTGAAATTATCAGTCATGTTGATCTCCAAATATTAGTATAAAGTGCATACGGGTAGAACATAAGTGAAAACATTGTAAGTATATAAATCTGCCCTAAGTTGAAACTTACATAGCGAGGGTTTTATGATGCGATATTCTGTCGCTCAGTGCAATAAATACGGCCCGTAATTATATAATTATTATTATTGGAAATTCTTACGGGTATAATATAAGTTCAAATTTTTGTAAGTGATGATATATATTCTAAGTCAAATATTCATAGCGTGTGTATAGAGATGTGATTTCCTGACGCTCAGTTGAATGAATAAGGCACGTATTAGTCAAAATAAAAGTCAGCAAGTGATAAAGTGAATAATTACTATATAAGTGTGTGAGTGAATTAGTATATAAGTGCGTGAGTATTATGTTTGTCGAAACATTCCTTGCGAGGGTATTTTCAGGCGATATTCTCACGCTCACATGAATAAATAACGGCAGTAAGTATGTACAGTGCATTATAGGGGTGTAAACGTGTGTAATGTAAGTGGGAAATTATAAGTGGAGTGAATAAATAAAGTAGATGATAAAACACGAGTGTTTGAGGTCGTGGTTGCTACGTGAATATGCGCTAGCATATCGCTAAATGCCCTCGTAATGAATGAAAATAATTGAAAACCTTTACAGCGGTGGAGGAAAGGTTCTATGTAAAGGAGAAAATAATTGGAAAGTGATAAAACAATTTGGTATGTTGAAATACGAGTCATAGCGAGTGCGCTTACTAAGCTGATGTGCGCTATACTTATGCTGCATGTCATCATAATGAATGAAAACATCTGAAAACACTTACAAACAGTTGTAATTGGTAAAATGTCATTGAAACAGAAGTATACAAGTAGAAAAAATGATAGGTTGACTCATACCAGACACTTAGCATATAGCATGTTACGACTCGGACCAAACTCGCTATGCTCGCGCGATGGTACAATGCTTATTTTTCATATATATGTGTCTGAAATCCATTATATTGTTACTGTTATTTTTTATTAGTTCAAATTCAATAAATATAGAGGTGTTGTGTGTTGTTTCTCCCATTATTCCTTACCACAGAAAATGTAAACGCATATACAGCCCATTAGAGAACACCATACCTGCGGGGGGGAACCGCACCTGTACGGACCACTTATAGACCGCGGGAACCACTTTCTTTGTGATTTTCCTTCGTTTCTCGACCTAAGCGGAAGTTTTAGCAAAAAAAAAAAAATTTCCAAAAAGGCTTGGGACTGGGGGATGTCATAGGTGCAGAAAACCTCGGGACGTGACGGGTTAAAGCTGGCACTACCACTCCTTCAAGTAAGCCTCATGTACCTGCAACACTTAAGCCTCTGTTTCTTATCAAGGCCTTCATGGCACCAGCTATTCTCCTTCCTTGTGCCACTCTGCTTTCCACTTCTTTTGCACATTTTCCTCTCTCTCACTATACCCATGTATTTGACCTCTCTCACCAGTTCCAGTCTCTTTCCATTCAATGTAACATCACACTGAGAGTCACCTTTCTCGATTACCATCACTTTACTCTTTTCTACATTTACTCTCAAGGCATAACGCTCACAGACAGCAGCAAAACTCTGCTCTAGTCTACCAATTTCTTGTCTGGTATTTGCAATTATCGCTGCATCATCAGCACACAGCAAATTTCAGATATTCCATTCATCACCATTCATTACCAACGCCATCCCTTTCTCCGTTACTCATGTTTTTACTTTTCTCATCACCCCATCCATATATATATATATATATATATATATATATATATATATATATATATATATATATATATATATATATATTGAACAACCATGGGAACATCACACAACCATGTCGCATGCCCACACTGAACATGAACCATTCACTTAGATGCCCATTTACCTTTACACATGCCTCACTACCGTCATAGAAACTCCTGACCTCACCTAGAAGCTTACTATCTACATCGTACATGCGCAAAACCTTCCGCAATCCTCCTCTGTCTGCTTTTTCATATGCTTCTTCCACATCCATAAATTCCATAAGCACCTTTTAGTCCTTCTTACAAGCCTACTTCACTATTTGTCTCATTGCAAATATTTGATCCACACATCCTCTGCCATTCCTAAAGCCACCCTGTTCGTCACTCGCTAGAACTTCTGATATCTCTCTTACATCTCCATAGTAATTCTTCTGCATACCTTCCCTACAACACTTAGTAAACTTATGCCACGATAATTCTTGCACTCACTTCGCTCACCATTATTTTTGTACAGGGGTACAATTACAACCTTTTTCCAATGTGCCGGCACAGTTTCACTCATCCATGCCTCGAACAAGCCCTTCATTCCGCCCTCTCCACTACACTTAATCATCTCTGCTTAAACCTGATCAACCCCAGCTGCTTTCCTATTTTTCAGCCGCTTCACAGCGTTCTTCACCTGTGCGAGTGTCACGTTTCCTGGCACTGCATTCTTTCTCTGCACACCCCCAAAACCAATCATGTTTACAGTTGCTCTGTTGTTTCTATTCCTATTAATCAGGCTTTCAAAATATTCTTTCCATCTGGTCCTTACTTCATTCCCATGGGTTAATAATCTACCACTTACATCCATCACATTTCCACATTTCTTGACGCTGTCACATCTACATTTCCTCACCTACATCATTTACCTCCTTCTTTTTCCTCTTCACTGGTCCATTTACGTGCTTCTTGCTCTCAAAATGTTCAGTTCTTATTTCAATTGAACCCCTGTCCTGTAACCACTATAGCCACTTCCTCCTCTTTTCCTCCAGTAGTCTGTTAACCTCTTCATCCCACCATGCCATACTTTTTTTCTTTGTTGTTACTCTTGCCACACCACACACCTCTTTAGCATTCCCAATTAAGCACTCCCTATATGCATTCCACAGGCTGTCTGGATCCATTTCATTCCAGTTCACTGATTCCAACTCCTCCCCTACTTTTGGCATGTATTCATCTGCCATTTCTTTGATCCTCAGCTAATCAAATTTCAGTCTTTCTCCTTGACTGCTCCTCTCTCTTCTGGTCCACCTCACTCCTCGCAGCTTGATCTTGCATACTACAGTCATATGATCTGACAGACCTCCACGTCGTCCTATCATGGCCCTCGTATCTGCAACCATTCCCAGCATCGACCTCTCTACAAGCAGATAATCAACCAGGTTCCTTTCAACACGATCTCCGTTACCTCTATACAGTCTTTATTTAAGTGCAACTTTGTGTTTGAAATACGAGTTACAAATGCACAGCCTCCATTCCTGACACATATCCTTCAGTTGCTTCCCATTATCATTTTCTTCTGGTACTCCATTACAACCCATTATGTCAACCTCAGGACCAGTGCCTACGCTTCCATTCATATCGTCCATTATGATCACTTTATAGCTCCCTGGCATTTCTCTCACTACTTCATCCAGCTCATCCTAAAACCTATTTTTCTCTTTCTTGTTCCTCTCATCACACGGTGCATACGCTACAATGACTGCCACTTTCACCTTGTCAGACTTGAACCTGAAATACATAGCCTACATCTCGAGATGACACATTTGTAATATCTCATTCCACTCTGACACACCCCATTCATCAACAAAGCAACTCCTTCCTTGCATTTTCTTCGCCCATTCATGCCTTATTTTACAAATTTCACACCCTCCCTCTCCTCCATTTCACACCCTTTCATCTTTGTTTTACACAGTGACATCACGGTATAGCTCGCACTCTTGAACACATTCACCACTTCCACCCTCTTGCACTCCTCATTAACACCTCTCACATTCCACATGGCCATGCAAATCTGCCCATTTAGTTGCAGCCCTGGGCAGGAACTGGACCTCCGAGGCTCTCCAAAATGTCTGCCATTATTAACCCTCTCACACACCATCAGTTTCCAGTTAAGTTTCCGGGCTCTCCCACAGAACCAAACCCCGCTCAGGCTGGCTCCACTCACGTGGAAAGGAAAAAAATCTTATGGCCAAATTTACCCTCGGAAAGTGCTTATATTGTTATAAATTGCATCCCATCATCTTCGCTGATGTTTATACTATTAGATAAGCCAAAAAAAAAAAAAAACATAAAACATGAATAAATGTACAAAAATGAAGCAAGAATAAACTTTATTTTGGTGAAAACTAGCTCCTTATAACTTCCTAACATCACTGGAAAAATTTTTCCCGTGATGCACGGTTGCAAAGGACATGTCAATATGCAGAATTTCACGAGCTTTCAAATGAGTTTGGTTTCGAGTTGATACATCCAATAGTTTTCGATTAAATTGAAAAAAATACAAAAAATCACCTATAGAAGTCTGGTTTATTATTTCGTATGTTATTATTGAGACTGTAAGAAACATATATGTAAATTCTATCCAGTTTTGTAGCCCAAAGGTTAAGGAAGCCCGGTATATAATTCACCATGTTATAACCCTTATTGTTATTGAGAAAATGAATTTTGAAAAGTTACGATGGGTTGCGCGTGGTAACAGAACGTACACTCCGGTCCGTAGGCGGAGTATGTTCGTCTTTCAGAACTTTTCCCAAAATAATTATTTGCACACATAGGTTACTTTGCTTTACAAAAGTATGCATAAGAAATCAATTTGATCATGCTTTCTTCGGATTTTTTATGCTACCTATACTTTACGAGTAAAATGACTGAGAGAATAGCAATGAAATGACCACACGTTGTTTATGAGAAATATATAGTAAACACACAATTTATACTTTACAATACAATAATATAGAAACTAGACAAATAAGCTGGTTACTCATGTCCTCTAGCAGTGTTGTACTGTTTCTTGAGAGGAGATGGAGTTGCAGAGACGAGGAAAGGTACGATCACAGCGTGTGTGTGTGTGTGTGTGTGTGTGTGTGTGTGTGTGTGTGTGTGTGTGTGTGTGTGTGTGTATTTGTGATGTGTGAGTGTCTCTGTGTGTGTGAGTACTTGTGATGTGTGTGTCTACTGTATGTGTGTGTGTGTGTGAGTATTTGTGATGTGTGTGTGTGTGTGTGTGTGTGTGTGTGTGTGTGTGTGTCTGTGCATGTGTGTGTGTGTGTGTGTGTGTGTGTGTGTGTGTGTGTGTGTGTGTGTGTGTGTGTGTGTGTGTGTGTGTGTGTGTGTGTGTGTGTGATGTGTGTGTGTGTGTGTGTGTGTGTGTGTGTGAGTACTTGTGTTGTGTGTGTGTGTGTGTGTGTGTGTGTGTGTGTGTGTGTGTGTGAGTATTTGTGATGTGTGAGTGCCTATGTGTGTGTGTGTGTGTATGTGTGTGTGTGTGTCTGTCTGTGCGTGTGTGTGTGTGTGTGTGTGTGTGTGTGTGTGTGTGTGTGTGTGTGTGTGTGCATGTTTGCAATGTGATTTACTGCTGTATGCTTTCATCAGTATGGTACTGATGAAAATATAGTCCTCTGCAGAGCAGCACATCACAGTGAGGATGTATATAAGCTGGTGTCCATTCCCCTCTTGTGCAAATAGCACAGCAAACACTGCAGCCTTTTCCTGTCAGGGATTCTCTCCAGGGTGTGGTGCAGTATTGAGTCCAAGCGTGTCCAGTTGTCCACATATCGACGGTGCTTGGACGGCGGTGCTCCTCCATCTCTTTGCCTCCGTACTCATGCTGGAGGTGCAGTGGCAGGAGTTGGCCAAGTAACTCCTGACGGGTCAGCTACTGCGGGAGGTGGAGAAGTTGTGGGAGTAACTGGCCAAGTTACTCCTGACGGACTAGCTACTGCAGGAACTGGAGTGATGGTTGCAGGAGGTGGAGCAATTGTTGCAGGTAGAGTGGAGGCTGCAATTGATGGAGTAGTTGCTGCAGGTACAGGTGGTCGTCATCACGAGGGAAGGTCAAGGGCATGGTAGAGGACATGACCCGATGCCAGCCACTCCTCCCCCCAGAATGCTAGGAGTTTGTGACATATGTGCTCCTGGAATTCTAGGAAAGTCATAGGCCCGGTGGTGTTCTTCTTGAAGAGGGTGTAGGAACTGAACAGGGCCATGTGAATGAAACAGAAAGTCAGTTTCTTGGTCCATTTGACCCCTCTTCTTTAGGCGGGGTAGTATTGGACCATCTGATCGAAATGATCCACCCCTCCCATGTGCCGATTGTAGTCCTCCACCATGAGAGGCTTGTTCGCGGTTTTGACAATGTGGTGGAATCTCCCATCTGGCTGGACCCTTAACCTTCCCATGCACCTGCTTAGGGATGGTGGTGTTGCTGTGGAAGGTGGACACCATTCTTACAATATGTTTTTCCTTCCACAGCAACACCACTACACTGCCCTTGTGCCTAGCTTCCACTCCATCATCAGGAATGCGTCTAGCACTGCTGATGTCGAGCTCCCTCGGTGCTCCCCTTGCAAGTCGTACTGTGCCACACACATATACTCCCTCTGTGAAGAGGCTTTTGCACAGTGATAGAGTTGTAATAATTATCCATATACAACTCGTATTCTTTGCCCTTCAAAGGTTCAACGAGGCCTCACACTGTGTTTTCTAGAGATTTCTTCTCCCATGTGTATACCTCGAAATGACAAATGTAGCCACACCTTGCCTCAGCCAAGATGTAGAGTTTGATGGCATACTTTTGGGGCTTCATAGGGTTATATAAACGGACGAAGTCCCTCCCCTTTCAATGCAGAGATCTCTCATCCAGGCTAAGATGTTCGGCCGGGATGTAAACCTCCTTGAACCTCGGAAGGAGATACTTCATCACTGTGTGAAGCATTACTAGCTGAACTTGATTGTCCTCGGGTATGGCGAGACTATTGAATGCATGAAAATCCTTCATGATGGCCCTGAAGTGCTTTCCACTCATAGTTCACTGAAGTGTGGGGTAATCATAAACCTCTGTGGAATGCCAATAGTGTCTTATGGTTGGCAGTTCACAAATCCCCATAAGAAAGTATACCTCGAGGAACCGGGCCATCTCCTCTTCATTGCAGAGGTATCAAACACCTAGTGAAGTCCCCAGGAACCTGGTATAGTTGTTGGTTTTGACTGTCAGGTAGATCAACAACTCCCTGGTAAAAAAAAGTTGGAAGTATTGGAGTGGTGTTCTTGGTGCTGCCACTCTCAAACCTGGGGTTTCAGTGGAGTGGCCAGCATTGGGTGTGAATGACCCAGAACTCCAGGTTTTATCCCGACGGTCTGCACCTGAAGATGTGTGTGGCGCACACGACCCTGAGCCAGATGACTACCTATTGGTCGCCCAAAGTTACCTCGCCTGGGCACACACCACCCTTGTCTCTGTGGTGGGGAGGGAGATGGTGATGATGATTGTGCTGATGATTGCTGGGTGGATGAAGGTTCAGGTGATCATGGTGATAGAAATGGTTGTGGTGATGGTTATGATGAAGACGGTTGTGGTGGTGATGGTTGTGACGAATATGGTTGTGGTGGTGATGGTTGGTGTGAAGATGGTTGTGGTAAAGATGATTGTGGTAAAAATGATTGTGGAGAAAATGGTTGTAGTAAAGATGAGTGTGATGGACATGGTTGTGGAGGAGATGGTTGCGGTGGTGGTGGTGGTGGTGATGGTGGTGGTGGTGGTGGTGGTGGTGGTGGTGCTGCTGCTGCTGCTGCTGATGATGATGATGATGATGATGATGGCTGAAATTCATGGGGAAGGAAGTGTGAAGGGGACAGTGACTGTCACGGGGTTTTTTATAATATCACGGTAATTTTGATATAAATGGTTAAATGTTATTTAAATTGATAATAATATTCAATAATACTGAAGAGCAGGGACAATGATTGTCTTGCTAAATCGTGCAACGATTCTCTAAGAACGAGAATTCAAAAACTTTCTCAACAGTACACAGCAGAGACTAATTACTCACAATTGCTGACTTACTGTACTGTTAGCCTCTGGAGAAAGTTACTTCACCCCTGACAATAAATAACTAATACTAATAATAATATCAGGCTCTTGCTGATGCTTTAACTCCTATCTGGCACAACGGATTTTAAGTTAATACAACAAGACTGGTCTAAGTACCAGTTATGAAAGCAAACGTTTATGCAAGCTAGGAGCTGTATGGAAAATAAGCTTAATTATGGAGAAATGAAACAAGATTTTACTTTACATTGAGCTCAAGAAAAAGAACTGTTAAATTTATTAATTACAAAAAATAAATTTAACGTTACAATTCAAATCAAATTAAATGAGACGCACTCACTCACTCACACAAAAGCTAAATACTTACGCCTAGGAAAAAACACCTTAACTAAACTCTTATGACTACAAAATACAAAAAGGAAATACTAGTCAATGAATGCGGTGTATCACCCAAAGCTGGAGAACTAAAGGTGGGAGCTTGGAGAAACTGTAAGTGGAGTTTGGGTACTAGCTGACCTCTCGCACTGCTGCACAGGTCCTGTCTCCGTCACAGCAAACACTAGACTGAATTCAAAATACATTGTATGGGCAGGACGCACAAGCCACCGGAAGAAGGCGTGGCTAACGGTTAAGGCAAGCAGAGGCGAACGATAAAGAAACAATTGTATCGCTCAGTAGAGCACTAAGTGACGTGCATTAAATCGGTCACTTTTGAAAGTGACGAATGTTTTGAAAAGTATACTCCGAAATGGAGGGAGAAACGGTTAGCTGAGCGATACACAGTGAGTTTTCCACTAATAGTTCGTGGCTTCTCACAAAAGGGAAATGTCGCGAATTGATTCGTGACATTACGCCCTTACAAAGTTAAATTTTTTCCTTATGGGAAAAAATTTGTGGATATATATATATGTACACATCCTAAGTCATTCGCACAAGATTCACACTGTGGTGTGTGTGCTATCCTGCTACAGGAGAAAGTCGCAGTCGCCAGTGAGCGAAAAAAAACTCGTATTTACGTTAATACAAGCAAGCTCGAGGGAAAAACTCCGTGACGACGGTGAAAATCCTGTACTCAGGTCAAACTGAGCGAAAAGTCGCTACATTTACACTGACAACTAATTGTTGTGTAGTGTGATGTATGTAATACACAGTGTAGGTGTGACAGTTGTAGTGTAACTGTACCTATGTGTAAAATGACACAGTAAATAATATGGCGACGATGAAGGCAGAGGAGAAGAGGCGGCAGCGTGCGGCAGACGATCAGCTGGCCCGCACAGCAAAACTGCTACACCCATTGCTGAACCTGCAAAACCAATTGAGGTGGAGCATCAAAAGTGTCAATGAGACAAAATTTTATCATGTTACAATTACTCTCTCTGCCTAGCAGTCAGTGCTACGACGTACATTCGAGGTCGCCATTAATTATAGCACACGATTATGGTCGGCAAGTTGAGAATCCTTGTGCAAACTTGGGTCTTCCATAGCCTCAAGTCGCCTTTGCGGAGTTCTCTCTAGAACTTCCCCCTTAACCTACAGTACTTATATTAGTATCGGGGAGCTGAGAATCCTTGTGCAAACTTGGGTCTTCCATAGCCTCAAGTCGCCTCTGCGGAGTTCTCTCTCGAACTTCCCCCTTAACCTACAGTACTTATATTAGTATCGGGAAGCTGAGAATCCTTGTGCAAACTTGGGTCTTCCATAGCCTCAAGTCGCCTCTGCGGAGTTCTCTCTCGAACTTCCCCCTTAACCTACAGTACTTATATTAGTATCAGGGAGCTGAGAATCCTTGTGCAAACTTGGGTCTTCCATAGCCTCAAGTCGCCTCTGCGGAGTTCTCTCTCTAACTTCCCCCTTAACCTACAGTACTTATATTAGTATCGGGGAGCTGAGAATCCTTGTGCAAACTTGGGTCTTCCATAGCCTCAAGTCGCCTCTGCGGAATTCTCACTTCCCCCTTAACCTACAGTACTTATATTAGTATTGGGGAGCTGAGAATCCTTGTGCAAACTTGGGTCTTCCATAGCCTCAAGTCGCCTCTGCGGAATTCTCACTTCCCCCTTAACCTACAGTACTTATATTAGTATTGGGGAGCTGAGAATCCTTGTGCAAACTTGGGTCTTCCATAGCCTCAAGTCGCCTCTGCGGAATTCTCACTTCCCCCTTAACCTACAGTACACGTGTATGTACAGGCCCTGGACATACTGTGTCCTGTGGGGCCAACAAGTGAGACGTCAGGTCTACACTTTTGACTGGGAACCAGGCTGGTCCTTGGATTACTTAAATCTCTGAGGATGCCTATCACGGAACCCAGCATACAACAACTGCCCATGTTAGTCAGCAGTTAGTAGGCGAGACATCAGATCTGCACCTACGTTATCACTTCCCTTGATGTATCTCACAACAAGGTTAAACTGCTGTAAATACAGTGTCCAGCGTGTCAATCTTGCATTAGCCGTCTTGGTCGTGCTAAGACTAATGAGAGGCATATGGTCAGTTTCCAGAACAAATGATGCCCCAAATAAATAATAATAATATTTTTTAACACCATCAACCACAGCCAAGAGTTCCTTCTCAACAGGACTATAATTCCTCTCGGTGGGTTTTAGCCTACGGCTGTGGTATGCTACTGGGAAGATTCCACCTTCCGATTCCTGCATCAATACGGCACCTACTCCATCTTGTGAAGCATCAGTGCGCAGTATGAAAGGTTTGCTGGAATCAGGCAACTGCAAGATAGGCTCCTTGCACAACATATTCTTGAGGGTGGCAAAAGATCTCTCTTGCGCTTCTCCCCATTCAATGGTGTTTGGAGCATATTTCCGTAGCACTTCGTACAACGGTTGGGCAATGAGAGCAAAGTTGGGGATAAAACTCCTATAATACCCCACTAGGCCAAGAAATGCCCTAACCTGTTTCTTGGTCACGGGTCTCGGGGCTTCTTTAACCTTCCTGATCTTGTCACCCTGACACCTGCAGTGATTGTTGCCAACAATATGACCGAGGAACTCCACCTCACTGTGAGCAATCTTGCATTTGCTAGGCTTCACAGTCATGTTGAAACTCTGGAGTCTACTGAAGACAATTTCCAAGAGTCTGAGGTGCTCCTCCAATGTGGCGGAATGAACGAGGACATCGTCAACGAACATCTCTACTCCTACAATACCATGGAGCACTTGTCTCATGGCACGATTGAATACTGCTGGGGAATTGGTAAGTCCAAATGGGAGGACTTTATACTGGTACAACCCCCTAGGAGTAGCAAAGGCAGTGAACTGACGACTCTCAGGATGAAGGGGAATCTGGAAGAATCCCTTCGCTAGGTCGAGCTTCGTGAAATATCGTGACCCTGCCAGCTTGGAGAAGATGGCAATATGGTCACCCATTGGCTCAGCATCCACTTTGGTGATTGCATTGAGCCTTCTATAGTCGCCACAAATCCTGACTCCACCATCTTTCTTGCGGACTACTACCATCGGACTACAGTAAGGAGATGAGGACTTTTCGATAATGCCTGCAGTCTCCATGTCAGCAATTTCCTTATCTACTGCACCCTGTAGTCGATGGGAATCGGATATGGCTTAACCTTTATAGGAGCATTGCTGGTCAACTCAATTTTATGACACGCAACCTTTGCAAGTCTAGGTTGGTCTGAGAAGACATCAGCATACTGACAGAGCAGTGACCATAAGGCATTCTGGTCCCCTACTGCTAAGTCAGGGTTAAGTAAAACATCTCCGACAGTCTCTTCCTGATGGGACTGAGCGGTTAAGGGCTCGTCATCATGGTCATCAGCTGGGATCACTGCAGCTGCCCCGGTTTCTTCCAGTGGCTGGTCACTATCATCAGCTACTCGTAGGCCAGTCTCCTCGGGGTCTGACTCATGATAAGCCTTCAACATGTTAATGTGGAACCTTTTACGAAGATTCCCCATCTGTATTATGTAGTTGAGGTCTGAAATGCGCTCTACTACATCGAATGGACCCTTCCACTGCGCCAATAACTTGTTCTGGGCAGTGGGGAGTAATACCAAGCATTTATCGCCTGGACTAAACTTCTGAAGCTTTGCCTTCTTATCGTAATAAGCCTTTTGAACTTCACGCGCCTTGATCAGTTCTTCCTTAGCTAACTCGCACGTCGACTGGAGGCGGTCAGCCAAATCAAGGACGTAGGTGTAGGTGGTCTTGACTTCAGGGTCGGGTTCTTCATCGTCCCATAACTCACGAAGGACTTGAAGTGGGCCCCGGACCGACCTCCCATACACCAGTTCAAAGGGTGAGAATTTCAATGAATGCTGTGGGGCTTCTCGATAAGCAAATAGAAGAGGAGCAATGAACCGCGGCCATTCCTTTGGCTGTTTGGCGGTCATGTGCCTCAACATCTTCTTGAGAGTTCCATTGAACCTCTCACACAACCCGTTACACATGGGATGATACGGCGTAGTTCGTAAGCCTCGGATGGACAGCAACCTGAACGTTTCGTTCATCATTGCCGAAGTGAACTGCGAACCCCGGTCGCTTAAGACTTCCTTAGGGATACCTACACGACAGAACACTTCAATTAATGCCTCAGCAACAGTGATGGCCTCTATATTCTTAAGGGCCACGGCTTCAGGCCACCGTGTGCTGAAATCAACTATAGTGAGGATATACTTTGATCCATCACTAGCCCTAGGAGAGATTGGCCCAACTATGTCAACTGCTACTCTCTCGAACGGTTCAGAGATTATGGGCATTGGCTTCAATGGTGCAGGACGGACACGTCCCCGGTCAGTGGTACGCTGACACACATCACAGGAACGTACGAGCCTCGTTATTTCCCGTCCCATTCCTGGCCAGAAAAAGTCAGCATGGATGCGGTCAGAGGTCTTCTTTTGACCCATGTGACCTCCCATCACTGAACAGTGACCTAATTCAAACACTGCTCGGCGATACTTTGCAGGAACGACGAACTGCAGTCGAACCTCACCCTGGGGTGTCTGTGACTCACGGTACAGCCGTCCTCGCTTACGAAGGAACCTGGCTTGTCCTCCCCGTGAATACTTGATCACTTTACCCTCCAGCTTCTTGCGCACTGAGGCAAGTGTCAAGTCAGTCTGTTGCTCTTGGACAACATCTTGACTACGAATCAGATCTTGCGGCGTTGCGATGGTCAACGGAGTGACGCGATTTGGAGCCTTGGCCATGGCTCGTGTTATCGCAGCAGCCGAAGTCTGAGTAGCAACATCTACGGCACAACTATTTTTGATGCCAGCGATGTTACCTAATATGAGGTCAAATAGAGGTTCTGGCATGACAACTGCAAGTGTCGTACCAGTATAAAATGGAGATGCCACCTGGATACGTGCCTCAGGGAACAATCTCACTGATCCATCAATAAGTCTAACTTGGATCTGTCGACCTGTATACTCATCAGGCTGAACTAAACTCTGCTTAACAGAGCAACCTGAGGAATCATTGTCCCTCAGGACATTTACAGAAACACCTCCCACAGACCCTGGCTGAACAAGAAAGGCAGTGTTGTTGGTGGAAGGGTCTGAGGAGGTAGCAGTCAGTCATTCATGAGACTGCGGAACAACCAATGCAGCAAACGTGGCGCCCTGGGAACTAGGTGTCTGAGGAGAGTTCATGGTCGGAGGGGGACTTGTGAAGTGTTGGGAAGTACCTGTACTGGTAGAGATGGCACCACCGGGTACTTGTGGAATGAAGGCTGCATTTGCCTCCTGCCTCCGATACACTAATTGACCAGACTGAGGGTTACGTGGCTTGTCCTTGTATTGCTGCTGCTGCTGCTTGGGGAACTGCTGCTGGTTGGGGTGCTTGTTGTACCGCTTCCAAGCAGGCTGCTGTGTATTTTGCCCCTGATCCTTCTGTGGTTTTGGACCTTGGCCATTACTCTGAGAACGGCCTTGGTGCTGGGATTCAGTCTGAGACGGCTTCCCAGACTTGGCAGTATCTTTTCTGCTCCAGGTGTTTTGCTTACGAGCTTGATACCCGTATGCAGTAAAGAATGCGTCAGCCTTCTCTGCCATTTGGCTGGCATCTTTCACCTGGCAGATCTTAAGCTGTGCTATGAGCTCAGCAGGCCACGACCTCTCTAGCTGTGTAAGCAGCATAAGGTCAATTATCCCCTCACGCGTGGAAGGAGTTTCATCTTTCTCCATCCACTCATTTAAGTAAGCTGTGAGACGATCAAGGAACTGAACAGCTGTCTCCTTGTCTTGGAGACGAGCTCGCATGAACTGAACTTTGGCGTCGTCTACTGTGAGACCATAGGCCTTAATGAGGGCAGCTTTCATCATCTCATATGTGAAATTGTCTCCACGAATTCTGTGGAGAATATCGAGGGCAGGGCCCTCAAATAGGCTAAGAAACTGAAGCCGCTTAGCTGCCTCATCCAGTTGATACATGTCTGCCATGTCCTCAAAACGAGCTATGTACGGGTCGATTCGCTCGCTTTCCTTGTATGAAGGAAGCTTGATGCGTGGGGTCGCCAGGACATGTGCAGGGAGAACGCTCGTGGAGCTTGGACCGACTGCACCAGACGTGTCTGAAGCCAAGGAATCTTGCTTGAGCTTCAGCACTTCAAGTTCATGTTTTTCTCATGCCTCTCGCTCGGCACGTTCGTGTTCTCGTTCTCTGTCTCGTTGTTCACGCTCGTATTCGCGCTGTTCTCGCTCGTATTCGCGCTGTTCTCGCTCGTATTCGTGCTGTTCTCGCTCGCATTCGTGCTGAATCTTACGCTCTTCACGGGCATCATTCTCGCGCTGCTGCTCCTGATTATGCCGTGAGAGTATATACTCTTTAATTTCGGTTGGGTCCGAAAGACCCATTTCTTTGGCTTCCTGTAAAAAGACAGTAGTAGCCATGGCGCTAATTTATTAAGCAAAACCGAAATTGAGTACTGACTGCTTAGCGACGAATACTAATAAACACAAGTAAAGAGTACAGACACAAGCTAGTGGTGACCAGTCTTATCCAGTTAACTGGCAAAGAATAAATCAAAAATGCAAATAACTGAGAACTCAACAATTAACACAAGGGGTACGGCGGCTACCCAGGAGCGAATAAAATCGTCTGGCGTTACCAAGAATAAACTAGAGTTAAGTACTCTATTGATTAATAAAGCAAAAATTCACTTGCTAAATTAACGGTAAACACCAGTAAGCTTGTGCCTATAAACTTTAATGATAAATTCCTAAATATGAACGAGTGAGCACTGTCTCGTGAATAGCTTTATAGCTAGGAGTTAATATCCTGGAATGAGGTCGCCAATTGTCACGAGGTTTTTATAATATCACGGTATTTTTAAAATAAATGGTTAAATGTTATTTAAACTGATAATAATATTCAATAATACTGAAGAGCAGGGACAATGATTGTCTTGCTAAATCGTGCAACGATTCTCTAAGAACGAGAATTCAAAAACTTTCTCAACAGTACACAGCAGAGACTAATTACTCACAATTGCTGACTTACTGTACTGTTAGCCTCTGGAGAAAGTTACTTCACCCCTGACAATAAATAACTAATACTAATAATAATATCAGGCTCTTGCTGATGCTTTAACTCCTATCTGGCACAACGGATTTTAAGTTTATACAACAAGACTGGTCTAAGTACGAGTTATGAAAGCAAACGTTTATGCAAGCTAGGAGCTGTATGGAAAATAAGCTTAATTATGGAGAAATGAAACAAGATTTTACTTTACATTGAGCTCAAGAAAAAGAACTGTTAAATTTATTAATTACAAAAAAATAAATTTAACGTTACAATTCAAATCAAATTAAATGAGATGCACTCACTCACTCACACAAAAGCTAAATACTTACGCCTAGGAAAAAACACCTTAACTAAACTCTTATGACTACAAAATACAAAAAGGAAATACTAGTCAATGAATGCGGTGTATCACCCAAAGCTGGAGAACTAAAGGTGGGAGCTTGGAGAAACTGTAAGTGGAGTTTGGGTACTAGCTGACCTCTCGCACTGCTGCACAGGTCCTGTCTCCGTCACAGCAAACACTAGACTGAATTCAAAATACATTGTATGGGCAGGACGCACAAGCCACCGGAAGAAGGCGTGGCTAACGGTTAAGGCAAGCAGAGGCGAACGATAAAGAAACAATTGTATCGCTCAGTAGAGCACTAAGTGACGTGCATTAAATCGGTCACTTTTGAAAGTGACGAATGTTTTGAAAAGTATACTCCGAAATGGAGGGAGAAACGGTTAGCTGAGCGATACACAGTGAGTTTTCCACTAATAGTTCGTGGCTTCTCACAAAAGGGAAATGTTGCGAATTGATTCGTGACAGTGACTTTGATGATTTTGTAGGAGAAGATGATATGGAAATATCTTGGATGGGTGGTGAGATGCAGGCAGGTTGGAGTGTTGTGAGAGTGTAGGGTGACTGTGGGAGTAACAAGGTCAGTGTTTGCAGTAGGGGGTGGGTGGAGTCCCTCCTGTTGTCCTCAAGAACTGTGCTTCTGTGCTTACACCCTGCCTAGGTAAACTCTTTCGCCTTTGTCTTTCAACTTGTACCTTTCCTTCTTGCTGGAAGTTTGCTCTCATTCAGCCAGTCCCCAAAAAGGGTGACAATTCCCAACCCTCTAACTCTCGTCCAATTGCTTTAACATCCTGTGTCTCAAAAATTTTCTAGTCTATTCTTAACAGAAAATTTTTAAAGCATCTTTCCTATCACAACCTTCTTTCTGATCATCAGTATGGGTTCTGTCAGGGACACTTCACTGGCGATCTTCTCACCTACCTTTCAGACTCCTGGTCATCCTCCTTTCGGGACTTTCGTGAAAGCTTTGCCGTTGCACTTGACATCTCAAAGGCTTTCGATCGAGTCTGGCATATATCTTTAATTTCCAAACTGCCCTCTTACAGTTTCTATCCTTCTATCTATGCCTTCATCTCTAGCTTCCTTTCTGGTCATTCTGTAGCTGGTGTTGTAGACGGCCATCGTTCTTCTCCTAGATCTATCAACAGTGGTGTTCCTCAGGGCTCTGTCCTATCACCAACTCTCTTTTATTCATTAATGATCTAAGCTGTAGATCTAATCGTATCCACTCGTACGCTTATGATTCCACCCTTCACCTTTCCATTCGGTTCCCGCAATGTCCACCTCAGCAGTTACTTGAACAAACAAGGGATGAAGCTATGGCACACCTAATGTCTGACTTGGCTGGTATCTCTGACTGGGGTAAAAATAATCTTGTTGTTTTTAATGTATCAAAGACTCAGTTTTTACACCTATCAACCCGTCAAAATCTTCCACAGGAGTACCCACTAATGTTTAATAATATTCAGCTCAATCCTGCATCATCCTTGAACATGCTTGGTGTTTCATTCACCTGGGACTTATCTTGGAAAGATCATATTGCATCTCTTTGTAAAATCTGCTTCCACGAGATTAGGTGTGCTAAGTCGTCTCCGTGCCTTCTTTACCCCTGCACAGTTGTTGACTTTATACGCGGGTTTTATTCGCCCCTGTTTAGAGTACAACTCTCATGTGTGGGGAGGCTCCCCACATACAGCTCTTCTCAATAGGGTGGAGTCAAAGGCTATTCGTCTCATCAACTCTCCTCCTCTTACTGGCTCCATTCAACCTGTCTTTTCACCGCACTGTTGCATCTTTATCTCTTTTCTATCACTCCTTCAATTGTCACAGCTCCTCTGCACTGTCTGCTTGCATCCCTCCACCTCTACGATGGGTGCGTAGCACCTGTCTAGCAACAAACTCTCATCTCTTTTCTGTCCAACTCTCTAATGCAACGGGTTAACTCTGGAACTGTCTCTCTCTGTCTGTATTTCTTACTTCCTATTATCTCCAGTCTTTCAGATGCAATGTGTCCAGGCATCTCAAATTGAATGGATCTTGAATTTGGCTCTTCTTTGTGTGTGTGTTTTTTTTCTTGGAAGGAATGTTCATGCGAGCTCAGCCTTTGGTTCCTTCTTCCTTGCATAAAAAATGAGAGAGATGGCGATAATATGGCTCAGTCTCCGTGGTCATGATGGTTTCAGAGGTGGCAGGAGTGTTACCAGTGGTGGCAGGGTTTATTCAAGTGATGGCAGTGGTGGTAGGAGTGGTGGCAGTTGTCATAGCAGTGATGGCAATGGTGACAGCAGTGGTAAGACCAGTGGTGGAGGTGGTGAAAGGGGTGGTGGTAGTCATGGTGCTACTGCCTGTAGTGCTAATCGCCGCGGCCTTGACCGCGGCTTTGGGTTTATCTATTCCCTTGGGGGAGGATTTCCCTCTCTCTTCTCATCTCCCTCACTCTCTCCTCCTCACCATATTCACTATCAGATTCACTGTCACTGCTTTCTTCACTTTCACTCCTACTAAACATATTTCAAGTACTCCTCCTCCAATAAGCTCTTGCCTGTCATTGTTGTTTTAGTGTATAGGAGGGGAACTGTAAAAATCAATTTTGAAATTTCAATATTTGGCTTTCTCTGAAAATATATAAGAAACACTTATAAACCTTCACAAGCACACTGCACTATATGTAACACACTATTACTACAATATATGTAAGGTATGGATGGTGCAGTAATACAAAACGAGGAATAAGATGGTCGGCCGCACACTCAGACACCCTCCTAGTCTGACTGCCGTGAGGACATTGAGCTAAGTATAGGCCGCTTTTCCTTGTGATAAGCTGGTAGGTGTTGCCATATATTTCCCTCAGACCTGGCCACCCTCACCTTTGACTCATCAAAATTAGACGTAATTTCAGCCATAGGAAAAGTTTCTAGGAAAGTTGCATCATACTGCATCATCGGTTACTCTTCAGATTGCAAGGACTGTGACTCGCATTGCATCATAGTGCATGAAAGGGTTAGGTGATTTTAGACAGTTGAATCTGGTGGACACTTAACCTGGCCAATAACCCCGGTATATGGTTACCACCCAGCATAATAAATGGTTTCCTGGGTACAGGAAACCATTTTGCTTGTCATTCAGTGCAGTTACCATAAGGGATCCCTACATTGAGTGAGTGAATGATGGGTGCCCCCACCTACCACAAATGGTCTATCTAGAACAGCAAGTGAATAATAATAATAATAATAATAATAATAATAATAATAATGATAATAATAATAATAATAATAATAATTGTTAATATTATTTTTATTATAATTACTGATCATTAAAATTATAATACAACTGATAATTTTTCAGGATATAGCCTAATTTTAATTTCTTTGTCAGTTAACACAGCACATTTACAGTACATTACAGCAACCTCTTAAATGTTCCTTCGTAAATTCACACATGTACTCTAATAAAATGTTCATAAATAGAGGATGATATTGATATAAATTAATTTTGTTTATGGTACGATAAAAATTCAGAATTATGGCACAGTACTTTTTCCGTACTGTACAGTACAACAAATAACTGAGGGTATGGTAGAAAATCACGCACGGTATTGCAGCCAGGTAAGGAGTAAGGAAAAACATTCCTTACCATTCCGTACTCCCAGCCTTGTCTCTCTCTCTCTCTCCATATCCAACCCGTCAACTCTGTGCTATTTGTTCACAAAACTTTGAAATATTTGCACCTATAAATTTCTCTTCTGTTTTCCTCATTGATATTGTATTACTTCTCCACAGCCAGACATGATAAATTACCTAATGATTTCTGTCATTGTGAGCGTTTAGAGGTCTCACTTCCTGAATCACTCTTTTTTAAGCCCCCATTTTGTATATCTGTTTATTGCATTTAATCTACAAGGATTTTTTATCACTGTGTTTTTTGTCCCTTGTTATGTTCAATGTATGGGATAAAAGACTCCCTGAGATTAGGTTACAGCATGGAACAAGAACATTGATATTTGTTAAATGTGAAAGTGACATGAAGAAATTGCAACCTGACGTTGAAGTTGGAGAAACTTGAGTGGGAACATTACAAAATGGGCAACGCACAACCCAACCCACCTATGCTATACAGTGTTGAATTGTGTGAAGACATGTGGATACCCAGTTAAGTACATGAACATCATTAGATTATTACAAGACCTTATCCTCTTGCAATACCAATGTTATTTATGTACAGTTGCGGACATATCAAACAGAAACACCCCGTCCATCAGCGAGGTGTTGTAATGCTCCACGCATCTGGTAACACTGAAAGGTATGGAGCTTCACCAGGTTTCATTCGGTCGCTAAGTCGAACCGAACACAGTGATCATTGCCGTTGTGTGCAGTTATTGGTGGTAAATAAATAATGTCCTGCCTGACAGTATACTGAAAATAACAACGTTTTGTGAATATGGTAATAAAATAATATCACAACATACTGACGGTCAGCATATAAGCCATTATAACATTTTCTGCATTCCCGTACCTATCGTAATAATAAAAAAAATTACTGTGGCCCCTTTTAGTCCCTGACCATGAACCTGAAATTGGTAGACCTCATTAATCCAAGCAATTTCAGAGGTGGAACCACAGGAGGAGGCTGGGTGGGCACCTGGGAGGCTGGAGATGGGATGTGGGTGAGAGGGGGGGGGTGCAATAGTAGGAGGCGGCTGGTGGAAGGGGGGCTCCACAAGAGATGAGTGATGGAGTAGGGGAGAGTGGACTATGGCAGGAAGCTAGGATGGGATGGGTAAATGATACGCCGGTGACATAGTGCCAAATCTACTATAGTTTAACGTTGATTGTATAATTTGATAGGCCGTTAAACGTTATGTAGACTTTGGCACGTTATGCAGTCTATCAGCATGTTTTGTTATATCGTCTACAGGATGACCAACTCCCCACGGGGTGGCACATCACAGAAATCCTGCATTATTATTGTAGGCTATTGTGACGACTATGTCATCACATGGTGATATATGAAATGCCCCTAGAATGTTTCCCTGATGTCACATCTAGTGGGTTGTCATAAGGTATTATTCCCCCGAGCTAGACCTTGATAGATCATATAGCCCTGCTAGGTGACAGGAGAGTGCTACCTCTCCTAGCAAGGCAGCTACCGGGGCAGGGACAAATGTCACACCTGTTGTCAAGGCGACTGGAAGCTATGCTTGTTACGTTTACATTGCAACGTCATGGATGACGACTGGGATATCGAAAGCAGTGGGGTGGGGGGAACTTTCTCCTGCCACAATAAATTATAGTTAAAAATAGTGATTTATGCCTATAGTTCTCGTTAATATCTGTATGGCACCGATGTAAACGAAAACGTGATTTACTGGGGGGGGGGTCTGTGTTCCAGAACATAGGTGGTGGTACTGGTGCGGGCTAATAAATGGGTAGAGAGATGCCTTAACAGCTGTAATAACATGATCTTTATGTCGGATCACTGCAGATCCAACACTAATAGAGTAAATTGTGGTATGACGGACATGTAATTTAAGCAATCTGATTTACAACCTCAGTATCCAGTTCACTGTCTGCCCCTCCCTCTTCCCGACAACTACCTGCACTCAAGACATGGGTACTGACGTGGAGGGGAGATGGCCTTCATGACTGCCTCACCATGAACAACGGATCACATGTTTATACATTATTAACAGTGGTTCACCAGTCCTCCTTAATGGATTGGAATATATGCCTTTACTCAGCCAGGACAACAGCTCCATGTTCGGACACTGCCGAGATGTATGGCTCAGTAGTTGCCCTCCATGAACAGGGGAATGGACAATGGTCCTTGTATATATCTTTATCCTGTCAGTTTTAAACAGTGTGAACGCTACTCGGTTGTTTAGCATAACAAAACACATGCAGATAAAGTTTTCCATTCAATACAAGAGATTTCTGTAACTAATGGCATAGTTGATGAAATGTGCAAGCACTCAGACTGGATAACTTTAAACATTACACCGATGTTCCACCATTACTGGCTTGACGATATGTACAGGAATGCTTGGGGCATACGACAGTTGCTCAGTATGAACCTAAATATAACTCATGAACTGGCAATGTGTAAAATCAACAGCCAAATACTGCATACAGAAAACGATAACATAAACCTAAGTTAAGCAAATCCACCTTTATCATACATCAGTACCATACAGATATTAATGAAACCCATAGAGGCCATCATTACTGTCAGACTCTTTATATTTATTGGTACTGTAATACAGGAAAAATCTACGTAGGCCTATCCCTATTGTGTATGCGATATCAGTCGTTATCCATCATACTCCGTAATAGGCTACAAGATTAATTCCCAATCACTGTGACATCAGCTGTAACCTCTGACAAACTGTAGGGACGTGTCATGTATTTGAACATTAACAAACAGTCACCATGCTGAAAATACAGGAGTACTGAGCCACCCATTGAAAAGTGTGTCGTGCATTGTTACAAACCATGCCAGTCAATTACAACACGTGACAACGTTAACATAACGTTTCATGATCTGACTAAGATTTCACATTCTCCGTGAAATAATTATATGGCCCAGTCATCACCTCGCAATCTATCATTCCCACTGTAGTTCCTGTCCTCCACCAAAGTCCACCGTCCCCTACCTCATCACCCATTTCCTGTACCCCACAATTGTCCCCGTCCTCACCCACCTCCCACCTCCTGTTTCCCAGGTCCCTCACTCCCACCCTGCTATCTCATGTATGTGATGAACTTCCTTCGATTTCAGAGGTCCGCCAATGCCAGGTTCATGGTATGGAGGATGGGTGCTACGATAATTCACTTTTCAGTGATAGTTGTGGGACAGCTGTTAACTATGACTTATATGATGAATTGTTAACTGTTGCATGGTTCATAACTCGTAACTAAGCCAGTCATGAAATCCGTTTCATTCATGACAACTGCCATTATGTAGTGGGCGTATTGTGTGATATAATTTTTAAAAACTTACCATAATCATGACATGCTATTTTTATCAGTGTATTTTCTTCTTTCTTTCTTTTCTTGAATTATTGGCTAGAAGCCATATGTGGCCATCAAGCCAAAAAGTCCATGGTATGATAAAAGACACTCAGATGCAAAAGACAAATACAAAAAAGCCAAAATATGTAGATATAAACATACATATATACTCAATAAAAGAGTATGGAACAAAACATGAGATGGAGGGCATGGAGCCAGTGGCAAAAAGTCTGACAGCTGAAGGCTGGCCAGATGATGGAGGCACGTGAGTCGGAGTCGGAGTCAAGACCAGCGAAGGGATGAGACTGCATAACCCCAAGGATACGACACTCTTCAGGGCCGGTAACAGACTAGAGAGACCCCCAACGCAACTGAGTGAAGGAGAGCAAGGCCTGCCGGAAGTCCCCCTTAGCCCATCCATACATGGTACCACTTAACCTGCCCCACAACCTTGGCTGCCGTGGTGGGAAGAACTCTTGTCAACTTCCTTCTATTGGTATCTACTCTGATGGTGTCTGCACTTGTTCTCTTTATATTTTCTGGCCGAACATTGCTTGTATATTACAACCAGTAACTACGCACAGTGGCAACGATCACCGCATTCGGTTCGTCCTAGCGACCCAACGAAACCTGGTGAAGTTCCATACTGTTTAGTATTACCAGATGCGGAGAGCATTTCACTGCCTCGCTGGTGGAAGGAATGTTTCTGTTTGATATGTCCACAACTTTATATTAATTTATTTAAATGTTCTCCCTACCAACTAGTATGCTCTTTTTACTAGTATAGTATTTTGTCATATAATTATCATATCATTCACTTATATTGTCAGTGTTGAACTATTATTTAAATTCTTTTCTATTAATGTGTACGTCTATAACATGTTGAAAGACGTCTTATTTATCCGAGGGGAGACACATGAAAGTGAGCGGATGTTTGATGCTTAGTTGTTATGCTCAAAAGCTGCCAGAATGTCATGAATTGGCAGTGACCACTGCCTCTTGCCAAATCTGCTGAGAAGACTGTTTTGTGTGTACACCCACGAGCAAAAGTTTGCTGACAGTCCCTGCCAGGCATATATTTCCAAACATAGCCCATAGAGGGCGCAGCGCTCGTCCACCAGAATAAGGGAGAATGGAGGAGACAGAGAGGGAGAGGGGGAGGGAAGCATCGGGAAGGAAAGAAGAGGGAGGCAACAAGACAGGGGAGGGAGAGAGCCTGTGCCGATGGTAAATGGCACATATCAGGTATTTTCTTCTTCTTCTTCTTCTTCTTATTATTATTATTATTATTATCCTTATTATGATTATGATGATGATGATGATAATGATGATGATTATCCTTATTATGATTATGATTATGATTATTATTAGTATTAGTATTAGTATGTATGACAGTAATATAAGAAAGAAGGATGTAATCCAGCGTTAGTCCATAGGAAACGGCGACATCTTTTGTATTCTGAAAAATTCTAGATGATTTTCTTGTGTGCACTGGGTGGTAACCTTATAACCACCCAACACGTGTTCCATACGTGACAACAAATGGGTTGGCAGAGGGTTAGTGCCCCTCCTCGGAAAACAACTAACTAAAAATACGAACAAGAAGCCTCGGACCAGGACTGACCAAAAGATGACGACTGTGGGAAATATTTCCCCCCCCCCTAGCAGTTGCGCTCTCTACTTTTATCATAGTCATCCTTGGTTAAAAGCAGAGGAAAACTTGAGACCGTTGTTAATTGTTGAAGCGGTTTTAATAACCCAGAAATTACTTTCTCTTTAATAATTCTTGTTATTGATAAATTAAATGCTACTGCGTTTAACCCCCGTGGACAACTATACATTGTAAATACATGTAATTATGTGGAATTTTCCACTGACCTAAACTGCGTCTGCACGTTAGATGACGTGGCGAGGATGAAGAGGATCTTCATGTAAAGCAGATGTGGAATTAAGAAATTACATAGTTAAAGGGAATATTTGGTTTAACTTTACTTTAATTAAAACTAAGATTAATTTGTTAGATTCGCCCTGTACATATCAAGATGTAATCTAACTGTATTTAGTACTGTAATTAATTAATAGTTGGCAACCCACAATTCTATGAGGAGCTGGGGCCTGCCACATTCACACACTCTGCTCCCAGACCTTGTGGAGTTAGCACTCTGTTCCTAGACATAGTTAAGCTAGCACGTTGTATATAAGCACCTACAGGATGCTTGATAGCTTAAGCAATTACACAAAGCAGCCCATCGTCATCGGTTATCCGACACTCCCTCTTCAATAACTAAGTAACCTTTTCGAATTGGCCAATTCAAGGGGGGATTAGCTATGAGATAGAAGAGAAATAGTTATTGTAGGTGAGTTAAGGTTAAGTTACGTTCACGTAACTCTGAGACTTGTTTGAATTACTTAAGGACAACTTTATGGACGAGTAACGACCTACGAGTTGTTTATTAGGAAATACAAGAAATTTCTTACATAGCTGTGCCTCGGCAGGGATACCGACTTGTATACATTAAATATTTTTCACATTTTGGTGCCCAGAAAGAGGGCCCCGATTTGTTTACCAGAACTATTAAACATTTTTCACATTTTGGTGCCCCGACCGAGTGAGGAGAGCTGATGTGTGCAGAGGCGCTGAATGCGTTTAAAGTTGCTTTTGTTGGGCAAAGTTTACTACCACGTTCGGTTGAAGTGAAAGACGTGGACGTACGTGTCTATAGAGCTCCGGGAGGAAAAGCAAGCTCTTTCTCTGAAGATGAAAGGCTGAATGCCGTATTAGATTGGAAGCATGACCGTACTGGCCTGTTCCTTGGAGGACATGACATCCTTGAAGATGTGGAGGTCAATGATGATGTGGGAATACGTACATACCGAGCTCGGGGAATATGGGTGTTTTGGTAATTGAGTGTGGGGATGAAAAAGAACCCTAGAGGTTTAATAACCCTGGGGGATAGGTTATAATTATAGACCTAATCCCTACACTCTTCAAAATTAAATGAATAATTAGCTGAGCTGTAATGCATATTTCGAAATTGAGAGGGGGGATAAATGCAACCTTAGAGGTTTAATAACCCAGGGGGATAATTAGCACAAAGAGGACCTAATCCCTACCCTCTTAAAAATTTTATAATAATCAGATCATTACTAAGTTGAGGTAAATTTGTGGTTGGAATTCATAATTAAATTATTAAATTAGAATTCTGTCAACATGTCTGTTTCTTTATTGCAAAGATCTTCTAGCAGTAAGGCAGGATGGGTAACTAGAGCCATAAATGATTGTAATCAGTCGTTGGACGAAATACCTCTGTCCAAGGAGAAAATAAATAGTCTCCTAACTATCCTGAAAGATCGATGGGATAAGTATGAAGAGAGTTACATATCTTTAGAAGCGGCTATAGTAAAGACTGAGAATAAGGAACTCGTAGAATCAGAAACTACGAAGTTTGAAAGCCAATTAGAAGAATACTTAACTGAAGTAAAGACACTAGAGTCAAAATTACCTGACACTGCCGCAGAAACACAAGTTGTGGCACTGCAGAGTAGAGCTGTGTTACTACAAATAACTCATCCGGAGTTTGATGGGGAGCAGAACTGGAAATCCTTCTGAGACCAGTTCAAATATTTGGTACACGATAGAATAGATCTCCAAAAAGTCAGCAAACTTACGTATCTGTTAGGACAGGTCAAAGGAACACCATATCAACTGATAAAAGAATTACCAGTAGAAGAAAATAATTATGAGGTGGCCTTGACTATCCTTAGACAAAACTACGAAGACAGGGAGCAAGTTATTACTCAGTTACTGAAGGTTCTAATAGAATTACCCACGCCTAGACACGATTTTGATTCCTTGCAAAACTTTAGTATTGCACTAAGTTGTAATTTAAAGGCCTTAGGTACTTACGAAGATATTAAGACATCAGATTGGATGCATTCAAGAATTGTGTCCTTAAAGCTACCACCGAAAACCAAGGATGCTTTGTATGGTAGGTACCAAAAGGATAATTTCTCCTGCGAAGAGATTGAGGAAGGCTTGATGCAACTCTGTAAACATTTGCAAGGAACAGTAAAAACTACTGAGGTCAAACAGAAGACTGAAATAAAGAAAAAACCCACTAACCAACTGGTTGGGAAATCTAAGTCAGAGAAGACTAAGTATGTGCCCAAAGAAGAGATAGGTACTTTCCTTAGTTCCTTAAAGGCTGAGGATAAAACATTAAAGATAAGGAATAGACATGCTGAGGATATTAAGGAAGTAAAACCTTCCATGGTAAACGACAGGAAAGTTTGTGTATTTTGTGGTGAGCAACATTCCAGTGCATTTTGTCAACAGTATCCTGATTATGCTTCTAGAGTAGGAAAGCTTCAGGAACTGGGGTGTTGTATAATCTGTATGAATTCCGAACATACTGCCGCGGACTGTAAGACAAAATTAAATCTTTGTTTTAAATGCAAAAAAGATCATCATCATAGTGCTTTATGCCCTAGGATGAAAATTGAGGTTCCTAAACCTGCAAGCGTCAATATGACAATTGCAAAAGGGAATGCTCCATCAGTAATGCCAGCTGCAGTTCCAATAGCAGATGTGAAAGTATTGTTTGAGAATAGAAACCTATTAGTATGTACCCTGTTTGTTACGGGTGCTCAGAAAACTTTCATTTCTGCAGACATTGTGAAGAAATTAAAGTTACCAATTATCGGCAAGGTAAATCAAGCCATTACAGGATTCTTAACAACTAAGAAAGCTCAGTCTTTTGATTTAGTTAGACCTGTAATACAATTAGGCAGATATAAATGCCGTATAACAGCAGCTGTGCTTGATAATATGGAGACAAGTATAGACATAAAAGGACTGAAGGAAACCTCCGATCATCTACAAAGCTCAGGGGTAATGTTGGCTAAACGGGGTGTGGAATCAGATACTGTGGATCCCATAAAAATGATAATTGGTTCTGATTATTGTGGAAGATTCCTACATCGGACCTTCGAAAGGAATAAGGTACAGTTGTTCAAGAGTCCAGGAGGTAACCTTATTATGGGTCAGTTGCCTTTTTAAAAACAAGTTAAAAGAGAGGCCAAACTACTATCCATTTCATGGACCGTGTATCATGGTTTTTCTCAAATATCTTTCAAACTAATCAGTTGATCGGTATGATACTTTGACACAGTGTATATGACACCTCCCGCTAATTTTTGGTTATATACGGCATTGCCAAGTGGTGTTAGTGAAGGCGTTTACTCTTGACGTTTAAAGGCAAAGTCGCGTGAGCCCTGCAGGGCTAATCTCCCTCCCTCTCTCCCTCCCTCCCTCTGTCTCACTGTTTCACTCTCTCTTTCAGCATTCCCCCCAATACCTGTATGTAACATACAATATGCAATAAAATACCGTTTACCATTATATTATTCAGTAGTAGCAGATAACTGGAAAGTTCTTAATGAAAAGGATATAGCGTGGTCTGACCTAACGACCATAATAGGCTAATGGTTAAGTTTTCCCAACGAGGGTGTCAGGTGCGGGGTTGTCTGTCGGCTGCAGCACTTGTAGTATACCTACTGACTGCATCAGGCTAGTGAAGGACACGGATGCCTCATCGCTGTGTGATTTAATTTTGGATACCTTATCTTACCTGCTCGTAGTAAACACGTCGATATGGGGGGTAAAGGAATTAAGAGATCGTGATAGTAGGCACATTATATTGGGTGAATAAGGTGACGGTCATACGCTCTTTAGTCAACTCCCGTTTATATAACTTCAGGACATACAATAACAATGATTAAATAAACACAGACTCTACAAACAACAACATACTGTATTTATGATACCCGATACTAATCATTATAACATGATAGAGTGGACAGAGGGGGGGGGGGCACGGGAAGGCCAGCAGGAATGAGGGTTGAGGGGGGAAGTGAGGAGGGGGAGGGGGGAAATGAGGAGGGGGAAGGGAGAGGGGGAAGAGGGAGGGAGGTAGGGAGGGAGAGGAAGGGGATGGGGGGTAGCGGACGTTCGATTGTGTTGATTAGTCTGGCGACTCACGCGACTTTGCCTTTAAACGTCAAGAGTAAACGCCTTCAGTAACACCACTTGGCAATGCCGTATATTACCAAATATTAGCGGGAGGTGTCATGTACACTGTGTCAAAGTATCATACCGATCAATTGATTAGTTTGAAAGATATTTGAGAAAAACCATGATACACGGTCCATGAAATGGATAGTAGTAGACTCAGTCTTTGTTACCCCCACACAGTCATTGATGGTAGCTAGAATAGGTGCAGAATTAGAACCTACTCAGATAAATGACTTGTTGGATGAAAATATTGAACCTGTACACAAACTGTGGGACCTAGACAGTGTAGGTATACACTCTGAGGAACCAACCCCTGAAGATAAAATAACATTGGAGTTGTATAATCAGTCTGTGAAATTTAAGGATGGACAGTATTGGGTAGGATTACCATGGAAATTAAACCATTCAGAGTTACCAACAAATTACCATGCAGCTAAAGCTCAGTTAAATTCTCTTCTAAGAAAGTTGAGAGATAAACCAGAACATCTGATTATATATGATAATATTATTAAGGATCAATTGAATAAATTTATAGAAGAGGTAGAATTCCCTGTTAACCACAAAGAAGGACACTACTTACCACATCATGCTGTAAGCAAGGATTCAGTAACTACTCTCATAAGGATAGTATTCAACTGTAATGGTAAAGCGTCCAAGGGATCAGCTAGCTTGAACGATTGCCTATACTCTGGACCTACCCTAACAGAGAAGTTAGGGAATGTGTTACTAAGATTTAGAGAGAAACCTTATGCTTATACAGCAGACATTAGTAAGGCTTTTCTCAGAATAGGACTGAGAGAGGAAGATAGGAAATTTACAAAATTCCTCTGGCCTCATGATCCTCAAAATGAGGATAGACCATTGAAAACTTACTGTTTCCGATCGGTGCTCTTTGGCTTTTGTGCTGGTCCTTTCCTACTATGCAACACTTTAAAGCATCATTTTGAAAATGCCAAGTGCCCAGAAATAGGGCAGGCTTTTTATTTAGATAATTTGCAAGGTGTTGCTGAAACAGAGTCGGAAGCTTTGAAGGCTTATGAAGTAGCCACTTCCAAATGTGGGAAGGCAAATATGCCGTTACAGAGCTGGAATACAAACTCACCGCTTTTGAGGAATAAAATACAAGAGGACTATCCAGATTCTGACATTCCCAAAATTCAAAATGTGTTAGGTCTTAACTGGGATACAACAGCTGATGTAAAAAGTCTGAAGCCAATTAAGTTCTCTGATGTCACTCTCACCAAGAGGTCCTTGTTAAGTCAGGTTTCCAAGCTTTTTGACCCATTAGCGTTGGTCAGTCCTATAGTTATTAGAGGCAAATGTTTAGTACAGGAGGCTTGGCGAGAAAAGTTAGACTGGGACACTGCATTAGGTGAGACATATGTGGAACAATGGAAAGAAATTAGAAAGGAGTTTGAAACTACATCAGCATATGTATTCCCAGGGAAATAAACAGTAATGAGAAGTCGCACTTACACATATTTTGTGATGCTTCTCAAAGGGCCTATGGAGCAGTAGCTTATTGCGCAACAGGAGAGGATAGTAAGATTATTATGTCCAAAGCCAGAGTTGCGCCAATTAAAGGAAGAAACCTACCTCAAATGGAATTAGCTTCCATAGAAGTAGGAACTAAATTGGCCAGGTATATAACCACTACTCTTGATACTCAGTTTGAGGATATTTAAATATGGACTGACAGTGGGATTTGTCTTTACTGGATAGCAAAGGAAGACAGTAAAATTCCTTTCGTCCGTAATAGAGTGAAGACTATGAAAGAGCTGTCTTCCAAATTTAATTTCATGCATGTGTCCTCCAAACAAAATCCAGCTGATCTGCTCTCGAGAGGTTCGACCGTAAGGAGACTGATCAAAGATAATTTGTGGTTTAAAGGTCCTAAATGGTTACTCACTAAGGATTGTCCTGAACAGAAACAGTACAGTATTGCTGAGGTTAGTGTAGTGAACTTGGATCCTGTAGTACCTGGGCCAGAAGTAATTGATATCAGCCGATTCTCGTCAATAAGACAACTTCTAAATACTACTAAATTGGTTGTTGAATTTTTGAATAAGAAGGTGGGATTTCAGAGATAAGATCCCCTAGAATACTGGCTGAAAAGAGTACAAAGAAATTCTTATGGGGAAATATACAAACTTTTAGGCCAAGACACTGGGAAAGGGAATAAGCTGGTGAAGAATTTAGGCTTGTTCTTAGACGGAAAAGGTCTGATAAGATGTCGAGGCTGATTGGTAAAGGCTGACTTGCCCATCCAAACCAAGCATCCCATTTTATTACCTAAGAGTGGGTGCTTTGTACAACTTATTATAAAAGAAGCCCATGATTCCACTCTCCATGGAGGTGTACCGCAGACCTTAGCCCAAATTCGGGAAAGGTACTGGATTCCTAAGAGTAGACAGGTTATTAAAAAATATCTCAAAAACTGCATCATTTGTAGGAGGTATGAGCAGCGACCTTATATTTACCCAGGACCACCAGCTCTACCGAAGGATAGGGTGAATTTAAGTAGGCCCTTCCATATAACAGGAGTGGACTACACAGGGGCTATAACTGTTACGGGTGAGGAAACTCCCCATAAAGTTTACATTTGTTTATTTACTTGTGCCTACACAAGGGCAGTCCATCTAGAATTAGCGGAAGACCTAAGCTCAGAGACATTCCTCAATGTCTTTCGCAGATTTGCCGCTAGAAGGTCTTGTCCTGGCAAGTTAATAAGCGACAACGGAACTAATTTCGTTGGAGCAGCACCTTTACTGTTGAACATAATGAACGACCCAAAGGTTAAGTCGGTGCTGGGAATCCGAAATTGTATTTGGCAGTTCACAGCTCCAAGAGCTCCATGGCAAAATGGATTTACCGAAAGAATGATTGATATTGTCAAGAACTGCCTGAGGAAAACATTACATAGAACTAAGATCACGAGAGAAGAATTAAGAACAGTAATAACTGAAATTAAAACCAGGATTAATAATAGACCTCTGACTTATCAAGATGACACTAGCGACTCGCTAGAGGCCTTAACACTGGCTCATATGTTATATGGCAGGAAGCTCCATCCGATGCCTTGTGTGGATATCCAGGAAGAAGTTGATGATCCTTACATAGGAAATAATGATTTAGGACAACATCTGTGGGAGGGATATCAACATCTGAAAAGGGTGTTGGATACTTGGAACAGATATTGGAGCGAGGAGTATCTTTTGAGCCCACGCGAAAGGTTTTATGGAGCTCAGGCTGCCAGCAACGAATTAGTTATTAACATAGATGTGGTCTTAGTGAAGACCGAACAGCCAAGATCCCAGTGGCCATTAGCTAAAGTGATCTCCACACACCCAGATTCTGAGGGTGTGCTAAGACTCGTAAAAATAAAATGTAGGGGACATACCAGTATAAAAACTATTGATAGACTGGTACTCCTTGAGTTAGCAGCCACTCCGGATCCAGGGGATGGTGAAGATCAAAAGGGTCAAGAGACGCGACCTAGAAGGGCCGCAGCACAGGGTTCTCGAAATCTATGGAGGGAACTCTTGGCTAAGGGTCAAATTACATGATACAGCGTATTTTCCGCCCGCCCCAAAACTGTGGGAAATATTTTCCCCCAGAGCAGTTGCGCTCTCTACTTTTATCATAGTCATCCTTGGTTAAAGGCAGAGGAAAACTTGAGACCGTTGTTAATTGTTGAAGCAGTTTTAATAACACAGAAATTACTTTCTCTTTAATAATTCTTGTTATTGATAAATTAAATGCTACTGCGTTTAACCCCCGTGGACAACTATACATTGTAAATACATGTGATTATGTGGAATTTTCCACTGACCTAAAATGCATCTGCGCGTTAGATGACGTAGCAAGGATGAAGAGGATTTTCGTGTAAAACAGATGTGGAATTAAGAAATTACATAGTTAAAGGGAATATTTGGTTTAACTTTAGTTTAATTAAAACTAAGATTAATTTGTTAGATTCGCTCTGTACATATCAAGATGTAATCTAACTGTATTTAGTACTGTAATTAATTAATAGTTGGCAATCCACAATTCAATGAGGAGCTGGGGCCTGCCACATTCACGCACTCTGCTCCCAGACCTTGTGGAGTTAGCATTCTGTTCCTAGACATAGTTAAGCTAGCACGTTGTATATAAGCACCTACAGGACGCTTGATTACTCAAGCAATTACACAAAGCAGCCCATCATCATCGGTTATCCGACACTCCCTCTTCAATAGCCAAGTAACCTTTACGAATTGGCCAATTCAAGGGGAGATTAGCTATGAGATAGAAGAGAAATAGTTATTGTAGGTGAGTTAAGGTTAAGTTACGTTCACGTAACTCTGAGACTTGTTTGAATTACTTAAGGACAACTTTATGGACGAGTAACGACCTACGAGTTGTTTATTAGGAAATACAAGAAATTTCTTACATAGCGGTGCTCTGACAGGGATACCGACTTGTATACATTAAATATTTTTCACATTTTGGTGCCCAGAAAGAGGGCCCCGATATGTTTACCAGAACTATTAAACATTTTTCACAACGAATAAGGACCATACAAAGGACATGATATGGATGACGACGTGGAATGTAATGGGTGGAAATGATCAGGTGAAAGAGAGAGAGTTTGTCCAGGTGCTTGAGGGTGCAAAAGTGGATGTATGTGGATTAACTGAAACTAAATGGTGAAGTGAGTGTGTGAGAGAATGGGAGTATGGATGGGGAATATGTGCAGGAGTAGGTGAGAATGAGAGGTCAAAAGAAGGAGTGTGTATTGTTGTGGGTAACAGATGGAAGGAGAATATAAGAGAATATGGACCAGTTGGTTCAAGGATTGTGTGGGTAAGACTGAAAGTTGGACAACAAATGTGGGCGATTGTGTGTGTGTATGTGCCAATGCAAGATCGTGCAAGCAGAGTGAGAGAAGAGTTCTGGACAATTGTGGAAGTGTGCATGGAAAACTTTGAAAGGAATGAGAGAGTGTTTTTGATTGGTGATATGAATGGTAAAGTAGGGAATGTGAAGGTGGATAGAGTAGTTGGTGAGTGGGGTGTGCCTGCTGAGATAGATGAGAATGGCAGTTCTTTAGTGGACATTTGTGCCGGGAGGGGGTTGGTGATAGTCAATACTTTCTTCAGGCACAAAATGATCCACAGGTATACATGCCAAGTGATGAGAAGCGTGGATGATAAATTGAATGAAAGGAAGACAATGATTGATTATGTGTGTGTGGATGATAGGATGCGACGATGTGGAATGGATGCAAAAGTATACACAGGCTGGGGAAGTGGACTTTCTGACCTCCACTTGGTTCTGATTAGAATCAAGGTCTAAGTAAAATGCAGAAATAGAAGAAAGGAAGGACGGGAAGAAGGAGTACATATAAGGAGAGTGAAAGGTTACAAGAGGATGAGAAGAAGGCAGAATATAAGAGAGAAGTGGAGGAATGATTGCGTAAACATGAATTGTAGCAGATGGGGGACGTGGAATGTGTGTGCAACATATTCACAGAAGAAATATGTGCAGCATGTGAGGTGGTGTGGGGGGGTGAAGAGAAGACTAAAGGGGATGCAAGGAAGGAACAGCATGGTGGAATGAAGAGGTGAGACAGGCTGTGGCACAAAAGAAGAAAGCATATAATGAATGGATGAGAACACGGACGTGGAAAAAGTTGAGAGACGGAAGAGAGAGTTATATGAGAGAGGTGAAAAGATTAGTAAGAGAGATAAGAAGAGAATAGATGAGGAATTTGGAAGGAATTTGAGTGTAAAGGGGAGGGAATGTAAGAATATGTTCTGGAAAGAGGTAAAGAGAGTCAGACAGGGTTGTAATGAAGTTAGTACGGGAGTGAAATATAAAAATGGTAGATTTCTAGTGGAGAAGGGAGAAAAAGTGAGCAGACAGAGCGAACACTTTAATGAACTGTTGAACATATTGAATGAAAGTAATGCAAGTGTAAGTGGCTGGGGAATGGCTGGGAGAAGGAAGGAGGTGAGAAGACAGGAAGGAATCAGTAGGATGGAAGTTGTGGGAGCACTGAAGAAAATCAAAATAGGGAAAGCCCCAGGAATTGATGGTGTGTATGGTGAAATGCTGAAGCATGGGGGAGAGATAGTAGTAGAATGGTTGTGGAAGATGTGCAGATTAGCCTGGGAGGTAGATAAAGTCCCGGATGACTGGAAGTCAGATATAATTATTCCCTTGTCCAAAGGGAAAGGGGAAAAAGAAGTGTGTGGTAATCATAGGGGCATTTGTCTTCGTAGTGTTTTAAGAAAAGTATACGGTAGGATACTTATTGACAGAGTTAGGGAAATAACAGAGGAATTAGTTGAAGAAGAACAGAGAGGCTTTAGGAAAGGAAGAGGCTGTGTAGATCAGATATTCATTCTTAGATCTTTAGTGGAAAAGTGTCTGGAGAAGGAAAAGAAGTTGTATGCGGCCTTCATGGATATAAAGAAAGCCTATGACAGGGTGGATAGACAAGGATTGTGGAAAGTATTAAGAATATATGGAGTAGATGGGAAGTTGTTGAATGCTGTGAAGAGTATGTATGAGGGTGCTAAGGCTGCAGTGCGTGTGGATAGTGAAGTGAGATTTTATATTTGAAGATTAGGTTGAAACAAGGATGTGACATGTCTCCATGGTTGTTCAGTTTTATATGGATGGGGTAGAGCAGTGGATGTTGGAGTGGCCCTAATGAGAGAGGGCAGTGTTTGGAAACTCCCTGTACTGTTGTTTGCAGATGATACTGTGTTCTTAAGTGAAGACGAAGGGGAGCTGCAAGGCTTGGTGGATGAGTCTGGGAGAGTGTGTAAGAAACAGAATTTAAAGGTGAATGTAGGGAAGAGTAAAGTTATGGTCTTCGAGAGAGGTGAAGCCTGTGAATGTACAGTGAGGTTGGATGAGGAGGAAATGGAAAGTGTGAGTACGTTTAAGTCCTTGGGTAGTGTGATGAGTAAGGATGGAAGTTTGGAGGGTGAAGTGCCTGAAAGGGTACAACAAGGAAGAAAGGTTGCTGGTTCCTTGAAAGCAGTGATAAGAAACAGGGAAGTGAGCATGGAAGTGAAAGAGTTATTGCATGACAGTATTCTGATACCAACTCTGACGTGTGGAAGTGAAGCTTGGACGTTGTTGGAGGGACACAAGTCAAGAGTGATAGCAGTGGAAATCAGTTATTTGAGAGGAGCCCGTGGAGCCACATGGAGAAACAGACTGACAAATGAGGATGTGAAGAAGCGTTATGGTGTGGATGTGGATATGATAGGAAGCATTAGGAGAAACACACTGAGGTTGTTTGGCCATGTGGAGAGGATGGAGAGTGAGAGACTGACGAGGAGAGTGTATGTGAGTGACGTGGAAGGGGAGAGAGGGAGGGGAAGGCCAAGGATGAGATGGAGGGATGGAGTGGAGAGGTATATGAGAGAGGAGGGTGTGAATTGGGAGCAGGGCAGTGAAATGGCGGGGGGACAGGGTGACGTGGAGGTGGATTTGTTTGTGGCCACCCCGTATAAGGGATTAAGGCGTCTGGCAATAGAGTAGACTGTAGCACCAGTCGAGCAGGGCAGTACTCCCAAGGTGGGTGGAAAGCTGATGACAGGGAGAGCTGGAGTTCCAATTTCATCAGCCCTCGGGACTAGTTCCTGACCATCCCCCTTTGCTGAAATTTTTACAGTGTTTCAGTAACACAGAGAGTAGGCCAGCATGCTCTCTAATACATGTTTCTCTAACTGTCTACACCAAACTACATGCACAGGACACAGTACATTTCCTTTTCTAAATTAAAAGAAAATGGCGCATTTAGAATTTGCCTCAGAGTTCCCGGGGGGGGGGACAACAAATGCCCCCACCTTCCGCCCCTCTCCCGGTGACGACTCAGTGAGTTGCCTGGAACCACTGTCTGACTCACTTCTTAATTTCTGCAACATTCGTGGCCTTTCCTCTTTCTTTCTGTTTAACATCACCTTTCCTCTTCTAAACCTCACCTTCTCTTTTTAACCGAGACTCAGCTGTCTGAGGCAACTGACAGCAAACTCTTTTCTGTATCCTCCTACTTTCTCTATACTCATTTCAAAGCCAAAGGTGGCTGTTGTGTATGTGTGCACAATGACTTATCTCGCTCTTGTGTTCCTGAATCTGATTCTTCTGAATTCTCTACTCTCTGGCTTCGGCTTTCCTGTCATTCTCTGACTAAATATATCTGAACTGTTTAATTATCCCCTAATTCTACTGCCTATCAAAAATTCTTCGACTATCTTACTTCTATGATGGAACACATTCTATCCATTTCTCCTTTCTCTGAAATCTCCATTCTAGGAGATTTCAATGTTCACCACAACCTTTGGCTCTCCTCTCCTTTCACTGATTCACCTGGTGAACAAGCCTACATCTTTTCTATCCTTAATGACCTAGAGCAGCTTGTACAGCACCCTACCCATATCCCTGACCACCTTGGAGAGAGCTCCAACATACTTGACCTCTTTCTTACAACCAATCCTTCTGCTTACACTGTTAATCTTTTCTCTCTGTTGGGCTCCTCTGATCACAACCTCATTACCTTAACCTGTCCTATCGCTCCAGTACGGCCTGTGGACCCTCCAAAGAAACGGCGACTGTGGCACTTCTGAGCTGCAGATTGGGAGGCCCTCAGGCAGTACTTTTATATTTTCCCTGGAATGATTATTGCTTCCATGGCCAGGAGCCATCCGAGTGTGCCGTGCGCATTACAGAGGTTATTCTCTCAGGCATGGAAGCATACATTCCTTTCTCATATCCTTTGACTAATGCAAGAAAGCCTTATTTTAATCGCACCTGTTCTAATGCTGTCTGCAACAAGGAGAGGGCCTATAAAAGGTACCGGAGACAACCCACCCCTGCATCACATCTTTTTTATGTTTCTGCCTGGAATCATGCTAAGTCTGTTCTTCGTTGTGCTAAAAATAATTTCATCTGCACTGAATGCTCTCAACTCTCCAACTCGAATTCTTCCCGCTCCTTCTGGCACTTTGCCAAAAACCTTTCTAACAACTTTACCTCATCATCCTTCTCTCCTCTATTCTACTCTGATTTCTCTGTAGCTATTTCTTCTACTGATAAAGCAGATCTTTTCACTCAGACTTGCTCCTCCAATTCCACCTTAGACGATTCGGGTGCTGTTCCTCCATCACTTCCCCCCTCTGACTTCCTCATGGATGACATTAAAATTTCTTCAGCTGATGTATTTTCTGCCATCACTGGCCTCAGTACTAACAATGCATATGGTCATGATGGAGTCCCTCCTGTTATGCTCATGAACTGTGCTTCTGTGCTTACACGTTGCCTAGGTAAACTCCTTTGCCTTTGTCTTTCAACTTGTACCTTTCCATCTTGCGGACGTTTGCTCTCATTCAGCCAGTCCCAAAGAAGGGTGATGATTCCCAGCCCTCTAACTATTGTCCAATTGCTTTAACATCCTGTGTCTGAAAAGTTTTTGAGTCTATTCTTAACAGAGATATTTTAAAGCATCTTTCCTATCACAACCTCCTTTCTGATCGTCAGTATGAGTTCCGCCAGGGAAGCTCGACTGGCAATCTTCTCACCTACCTTACAGACTCCTGGTCATCCTCCTTTCGGACTTTGGTGAAAGCTTTGCCATTGCACTTGACTTCTCAAAGGCTTTCGATCGAGTCTGGCACAAATCTTTAACCCACGCCGTCCCGTCAACGTATGGGTACGTTGCAACATTTTGCATTTGCCAGTCCCGATGACATACTGGTACGTCGTGCAATTGCAAGGTCCCTAATTTGCACAATTTTCAATTTTCGCGAGTAATTTTTTGTACGTATACACAGGACACCTTCCTCTATTCCTCTAGAAGATGCCAAGGAGGGACAATGCCTTACACCGCATAACCTCCCCCCTCCCCTCCTCATGCCATTGTCTCAGCAATTCATCTGTTACCAGTGAACTGGCCAGTAAAGACATTCAGAGCCAGAGTGATTCCCCAATCATGACAATGTGGAGGACAAAGTTTACATAGCATTAGAGGAAGAAACAGACAGAAATAATGATCAGGTAATGTGGCAAAAGAAGTTCAGGTATGGTGGTGAGTTAGTGAGTGAAACAATGCTTATAATGCCTATATTACTGTTTGAAAACCAATATTCTCTCATACTACATATAAATTCGTACCAAGTAAATAAATAAATACCGTTTATGAGTGGTGTGAAATAGTTACCCTCCCATAGAACTCGTTTTGTTTGGTGCCAGCCTGTTAGAAAACCCAGTCAGGTAAGGAGGTACTGGTACCTGGATTGAGTATTTTAAACCTCAGGTGAGCGATTTCTCTGTGAATTTTCGATGTTTCTCACCAAAAGCGGAGGTTCTAGCTAAAAAAAAATTTCTCGAAAATACCTCAGGATTGAGGGGTGTCAGAGGTGCGAAATAGCTCGGGACGTGATGGGTTAATTTCCAAACTGCCCTCTTACGGTTTCTATCCTTCTATCTGTTCCTTCATCTATAATTTCCTTTCTGGTCATTCAATAGCCGCTGTTGTAGACGGCCATCGTTCTTTTCCTAGATCTATTAACAGTGGTGTTCCTCAGGGCTCTGTCCTATCACCAGCTCTCTTCCTTTTATTCATCAATGATCTTCTAAGCTATACATCTAACCCTATCCACTCACATGCTGATGACTCCACCCTTCACCTTTCCATTCAGCTCCCACAACGTCCATCCCAGCAGTTACTTCAACAAACAAGGGATGAGGCTATGGCACACCTAATGTCTGACCTGGCTTGTATCTCTGACTGGGGTAAAAATAATCTCGTTGTTTTTAATGCATGTAAGACTCAGTTTTTACTCCTAACAACCTGACAGAATCTTCCATAGGAGTACCCACTAAAATTTAATATCCAGCTCAATCCAGCATCATCCTTAAACATGCTTGGGGTTTCATTCACTCGGGATTTATCTTGGAAAGATCATATTACATCACTGGTAAAATCTGCTTCCAAGAAATTAGGTGTGCTACGCCGACTCCGTATCTTCTTTACCCCTGCACGGTTGTTGACTTTATACACGTGATCTATTCGCCCCTGTATGGAGTACAACTCTCATGTTTGGGGAGGCTTCCAACATACAGCTCTTCTTAGTAGGGTGGAGTCAAAGGCATCTCGTCTCATTAACTCTGCTCCTCTTATTGGCTCCCTTCAACCTTTGTCTCTTCGCCGCACTGTTGCCTCTTTATCTCTTTTTTATCGCTACTTCCATGGTCATTGCTCCTCTGAACTGTCTGCTTCCATCTCTGCACCTCTACGACGGATGCGTTGCACCAGTCTAGCAATAAACTCTCATCCCTTTTCTGTCCAACTCTCTAATGCAAGAGTTAAGTGTTACTCCCAATCCTTCATTTATGCAACAGGTCAACTCTGGAACTGTCTCCCACTGTCTGTATTTCCTACTTCCTATGATCTCCAATCTTTCAAACGCAGTGTGTCCAGGCATCTCGAAATGAACAGATCTTGAATTTGGCTCTCTTTAGTATTATTTTTGTTTTTGTTTTTCTTAGAAGGAACTGTTTTGCGGGCTCGTGGCCTTTGGTTCCTTCTTCCGCGCATAAAAAAAGAAAGATAGATAGACAGAAGCATTAGTGATGTTCAAAGGCTAAAGGTTTGATAAATCTTGCAACCCATAAACAAGGCCTTGAATTCGATCCAGACGATCAAAGAGGCCACAAGAAAATTCCCATCATCTAAGGGTTAAGGAAGTAAGAAATTGGTTTAATCGTGTTAGATAATGTGAAGGTAGACTGGGAGGTAGATGGAAGTAAACTAAGAGAGAGAGAGAGAGAGAGAGAGAGAGAGAGAGAGAGAGAACAAGGCGTTTGCATGTGAAACATCTAAAGGGAAATGCCTAATATGGCGGTAAGTATTTGGGGATCATTTAATTACATACTCCAAAAACGAAAGAAGCTGATAAATGCACTATTATGATAACTAAAAAATATTAAACATAATAATCCTTAATATTTTGATGATGAAAAGCAGGGTCAGTATTGCATTTTTACAGGACTTATGTTACAAACATACATACCATCTCTATTCGACCAATGGTGTTGCCATGCTGCGAACTGATCAACCATTCCCTATCCATCGAAGTGGCAATAATACATAACGTCTATCAACAGTAGTACTCAACTACCTTTCACCCTCCCAATTCTGAAGTATGTAATTATATTATTGCCAAACACATACCACCAAACTAGGCATTGCCCTTTACGTGTTTCACTTGCTAACTCCTTGTTCCCCCCCCCCCCTTGCATCTTAATTCATGTCCTTCTACCTCTCAGTCTACCATCACATTATATGACACGATTAGATTAATTTCTTACTTCCTTAACCCTTAGACGATGCTACTTTCTAAGGGCTAACTTTGGATTACGCCCTTCTTTCTTATACTTATCTCAATAATAATAATAATAATAATAATAATAAAATACCCAATATGTGCCACTTACCATCGCCACAGGCTCTCTCCCACCCCTGTCTTGTTGCCTCCCTCCCCCTCACCTTTTTCGTATCCTCCCTTCTCCCTTACTCTGGTGGACGAGCGTTGTACCCTCTATGGGCTGTGTCTGGAAAAATGCCTGGCAGGGGCTGTCGGTGAACTTATGCTTGTGGGTGTACAAAGCTGACAACTTCTTAAGCACGCTGCTAGGTAACAGATGAAGGAAATTCTCTTACCTTTTCCTGAATGAAATAAGGAGAAACAGAGGTCTTCTATACTCCAGGTGTGTAACACAACCCTCTTCCACTAATGCATCTAGGTGTAATACGGAGTCTTAAAGAATAACCTGAAATCTTCATGGTACATTTATGGGTCTCTCTCTCTCTCTCTCTCTCTCTCTCTCACACACACACACACACACACACACACACACACACACACACACACACACACACACACACACACACTGAGCAAAACCATAAGCCCAAGTTTGTACAGTCATTTACAAAAGTCGTGTCCACTGCCACCAGAGGTTACTTTAACCCATCGCGTCTGGGAGTCGTGTATACACATAATCCTGGGGCCGTTCAGGTGACATGTACACATGATCTAGTAATTTACACCCTTGTTTGAATATTCAGCTGGTTATTTCCACTACACACAGCCACTGGCAACCCTTTGGCATGCATCCCAATCACACTCCAGTAGCCTGCATACCTCCGTCATGGACAGGCCTATGCAAAAAATTTTCCCTGTGTCCAGACCTTCGGGTGAGTGCCTGCAGCCACTGACCTCAACACTAATGAAGTCTAAAGGCCTGAAAAGGAAAGGCCTTAGTGATAGTGCAATAGTTAGGGTATTGGACCTGCCATTATCGCCAATAGTGAATGGGGAAAGTGACTCCTCCTCTGACGAAAGTTACCTAGCCATGCTGAGTGTGAAAATGTATGCATCGGATGAGGAGGGTAACCATGAGTTCTCCACTGTGCAGCAATCTCTTCCTTCTGCATGATCATCAGCCTTTTCTGATGATGAAAAAGGGTCAGATGCTATTGATGATCCTGCAGATGGGGATATTCGCACAGTGGAGATGATAGATGTAAGAGGAGGTAGGTAGTGAAGAAAGGGAGGAGGTGGAGGATGTTGGGAGGATGAAATGGCACAGGCTGAGCTGCACACCAGAGCATGACTCACGGTCTGCTGTGGAAATTTCCATACATCATTCTCAACACTAGCCTCTCCCACACGTCCTGCATCTGTACATGCCTCGCCACACCGGCCTGCCTCACTACGTACCTCGCCATGCTGGCCTGCCTCACCAAGTGTCTTGCCTCGCTGGGCTGCCCTACTACATGCCTCGCCACGCCGGCCTGCCCCACTACATGCCTCGCCACGCCGGCCTGCCTCACCACGAGCCTTGCTATGCCAGCCTGCGTTACCAAGTGCCTCGCCATGCCAGCCTGCCTCATCACGTGCCTCGCCATGCTGGCCTGTCTCACCATGTGCCTCATGACGCTGGCCTGCCTCACCACGTGCCTCATCACCACAGCCAAGTGCGTCAGGGTATGTTGGTGCAGGTACACGTCGTTAATCTGTTGATGGCCAGCAGGCAAGTGCCCATCCCCAATTTATCACCATCGCCATCACCACCATGATCACCATTACCAACATCATCACGATCACCACCACCATCACCTGCCTCATCAAGTAATGTTTCGGTGGACTCACCACCACGGCGCCATGCTAGGGGCCGTGGCAGGGCACAGGGCAGGCCACATGCATGACAGACAAGGCAGGTACCAAGGTTAAGTAGGTTTGAAACATTTGCTAAGGAGGAAGGGATGGGGTTGCAGCCCAAGGAACCTGTGTTTGATGACACAAATGCAGGTGTGCGGCCAGAATTCCCATGCAATCCATCATCTACTGCTGTTGATTTTTTTTTTTTTTTTTCATAATAGCAGTCATGGATTTCAATGTGAAAGTAGTAAATGCATTCAGGGAATTCTGCTGCAACTGGGGTGAAACCTCACACATAAGAGAGAGTGCAAAAATGAAAGAATGGATAGTGACGAATGTTGGTGAGATGTATGTTTGGCTAGCATTGACAATGTTGATGCCTGACATCAAAAGGCATAATATTCATGATTACTGGCTTGTGCATGACATCACAGCTACCCCCTTGTTCGGTAAGTATCTGCCGCGGGACCGGTACCTCGACATCCTGAAGTACCTGCATTTCTCCATGAATATGGGGCCACATCCGAACGATAGGCTGTGGAAAATTCGCTCGATTCTGGAAATGATGAAGGGGGAACTTCGAACCTATTTCAGGCCATTCCAGAAGGTTGTTATCGATGAGTTGTTTGTTCTGTTCAAGGGACGTCTTGCCTTCGTACAGTATATTCCCTCATAGAGACTTCATTTTGGAATTAAGTTTTTTATTTTGTGTGATTGCAAGACTGGGTAGGTGTTAGATTTTTTTGTATATACAGCAACTGATGTGAAGTTATCAAAGGACGATCCCCATTGCTTCTCTGGCTCAGTTGTGAAGAAACTGATGGACAGGTACACTGGTGGCAACCATATCCTGTTCACCGATATTTACTACACGGCATCAAGTCTTGCAAAGTACGTGCAAAAACGCTAAATTGGATCATGTGGCACTGTCCGTGCAAAGAGGAAACATTGGCCATCCTTTCCCAAGGGCACTGTGAAGGAGGAGTGCAGGACCTTGAAATCAGGTAAACTCTTTGCTGTTCACTAGGCATCTTAAGAGAAAGGTAAATGTCCTCTTCACGGCCCATGATGGTAAGTTGATAGACACAGGCAAGGTCAATAGGAGAACGAGGCAGCCAATCTTGAAGCCTGATGCCGTTATTGACTATAACATCAACATGCGACTCGTAAATAAATCTGATAAGCAGATCTGCACCACTGGCTGTCTGAGGTGATGCTGTAAGGGGTACGAGAAGGGATTCTTACGTGTGCTTGACATCTGTGTACTTAATGCCTTCATTCTGTACAAGGATGCCACACAGACCAGCACATTCCTCAGACACTTTGAAAGGGATGCAATTTACGGCCTTCTGGAGAGATATGACCAAATAATGCCTTCTGTGAAACGGAGGCACAGTGTACAGCAACTGCCTGATAGGCTGCAGTGCAGGGACTGCCTCACTAGGCACTGCATGGAAGTGTTGCCCCCAACACCTGCAAAGAAGCCTTCCAGCATTGCTTTGTCTGTACAAATCCACTGTGCCAACCACAACAACGCCGAATGATGAGGTGGTGGTGTGCTTAATATGAGGTGGCACTGTGCACTACCTATTTCTTCAACTTTTACTCATAGACTGAGTGTAGAAGTATGGGTCGCATGCATAAGTTAGTTAAGTACATACCGGGATGTTGGTTTGGGGTAAGTAGAAAAACTCTGTATATTCATGTGAATAATGGAAACAGAAAGTTTGTTTCATGATAAAGTTATTGCCTTATTTTTTATTGAAAGTTTTCGTGTCTATGCACATATGTTATGATGAAAAATTACAAATCACAGGAAAGACAAAAGTCATAGTGGTAAGTAGTACTTGTAATTTTAGTCGTAGTAGTTGTAGTAGTAGTGGTACTATGTGTAGTAGGTGTGGCAGTAATAGTAGTAGTTGTAGTAGTGGTAGTTATAGTAGTAGTAGTGGTAGTATGTGTAGTAGGTGTGGTAGTAATAGTACTAGTTGTAGTAGTGGTAGTTGTAGTAGTGGTGGTTGTAGTAGTGGTAGTTGTAGTATTAGTAGTAGTTGTAGTATTAGTAGTAGTTGTAGTAGTGGCGGTTGTAGCGGTAGTAGTAATAACAGTAGTCGCACAGCTGTGCCAGAATCGAGCGGCAAAGCAAGCCAAACATACCTCTGTGAGACAGAGAGAGAGAGAGTGTGTCTGTCAGACACACAGTAGTAAGGCAGTGTGGTCGTGAGGCAACCAGGCAGCCTGCCTCGAGGCCATTGCCATAGTTACTAACCTCCCAGCAGCAAGTATGGCCGGTTATGGAAAATTTTTCATGTAAATAGTGTTTGTGGTGGATTGGGGTCTTCTGGAAGTGTTATCGAAGTGTTATTGTGGAGAGCTAGTCCTAGCCTTAGTTGTGTCACCGAATTTCTGCGACGCATACGGGCACGGTCATAAAAAACAACAAAAATTGCCCCCTTTCCCCACTGATCTACTCTCCCTACACGCACTTCATGGACAATATGATGCAATCAGCTTGAAGTCGAAGGATTGGTGAGTATTATGACACTTCGTTTTATATTTTTCATTAAGCATTAACTTTGATGTGAAGGTTTAAAAATAGACGATATCTCAGGTATGTCCAGCTGTGGGAAGGGTTCGCAGGAATATATGCCGGACGTGATGGGTAAATAGCCTGACTGGCTGGGGGGGGGGGAATTGATTGCTTCCTACCGCCGCTAGATGGCTCTGCCACACAACCTCAGCCAGTGTTAACATTGCCACAATTCAGAAATCAGCCTGCTGTACCGAGGATGTGAGTCAGCCACGGTGAATTGAAAATGGATCACTGTGATCTCCTCAGAACTGCAGTATTTATTAACGGTTAAAGACAATGAGATAAAAAAAAAAAAAAAAAAAAACTAGTTTCGTCCCTATTGTAATATATCTCCTCTAAGCTGAATAAAATTTTTGTGTAAGTGTAAAGTATTTACAAAGATGCTCAAGTAGACAGAGATGTTTCAATTTCAGATTTCACTCGTTGAAGTTGAACGAAAATTATCTGATTATTCCTCATAATTTACTAGGAGCTGACGAAATTAATATTCTCAGAGTAACGAAGCTGTATAGGATTAAGAATGTGTGAATAAGAGAGACAGTGAAGGTGGTGGAGGTATTTAAGAATGTGGAGGAAAGAAGAGTAAATTGGTATGGACATGTAATGAGAAGGGAGGAGGATTATGTGGGGAAGAGGTTTATGACAATGAAGGTGCAAGGTAGGAAGACAAGAGGGAAACTGAGAGGAGGTAAATGGATTTGTGAGAGATGGCGCCGAGAGGCGAGGAGGTGTAGGACACACCTTTACGCCGAAGACTGGTCAAAAATATCCACCTCATATAGAAATGGGAAAAGATGCAAGACAGTCAAAAAGAAGAATATTATGATGAAGAATCTAATTATTTGTAGGGAGCAAAAGTAAAGCGAAACTCATTTGGAAACCGATTTTCTATACAAAAGTACCTGTATATCACGTTGCTGTAATGTGGTCTTTCATAATTACTCTAATGGTATGAACACCAGATGAAACAAAATATTATGTAATAATTTATTAAATATATTCTAACATGTATTTCTCATAAACTGGGTTATAATTATCAAGTCAACAGGCATTATTCTCGTTGGCGGGAGATATAACTACACTTCCTTTCCAGGAATTAATAACCTCAGGAACTGAAAAGTTTCCCAGTATCGAGTAAAATCGACTGTCACTAGCAAAAGCAAAATACTTAGAGCATCAAGTTAGGACTATTAAGACAGTTTTAATTTTAAAGCGCTATAGAATATTGCGGCACGTAAATTCGACTGGCTTAAACCAGAACAAATACCAAGTACTCAAGTCCGTGAGACGGTTAACACATAACACCATCATTTTATCGTATACACAGCAGTAATGTGTATGAAGTTTACAGTAGTATATGAAGCACTGACAAAATAAATATACCTTACAAAAGGATATTACAAGGTAAAATGAAAAGCAAACTGCTGAAGCATACGTCCCATGAAAATTTTAATGACAGCGAGGATAAGGTTTTGTAGCGCTATGTATTTTAAAAATGAACAGTAACGAACAAAAATGTCAATATGTAAATCACATCCGCTTATAAGATCTTTATTCAGTGATAAATCCAATTTCCCAGGGTAACATTATCACACTAGTTATATAAGGCCATGAAATTACATTACTATCTTGCCACTCACCGGCTGTCAAAGTATGCATGAAAATATGTGAAAAAGACTGCAGAGGAAGGTGAAAAGTGATAACAATTTCCCAATCTCTGTCTGGTTGTTATATATATATATATATATATATATATATATATATATATATATATATATATATATATATATATATATCTTCACTTCTTCATTTGTCAGTCTGTCTCTGCATGTGACTCCACATGCTCTTCTAAAATAACTCATTTCTACTGCTCTCACTTTTGACTTGTGTCCTTCCAACAAGGTCCAGGCTTCACTTCCATGCGTTAGAGTTGATATCACAATATTGTCTTGCAGTAACTTTTTCACTTCCATGTTCACTTCCTTGTTTCTTATCACTGCATTCAAGCAACTAGCAACTTTTCTTTCTTGTTGTACCCTTTCAAGCACTTCACCCTCTAAACTTCCATCCTTGCTCATCACACTACCCAAGTACTTAAACGCAATCACATTTTCCATTTCCCCCTCATCCAACCTCATTGTACATTCACTGACATTCATTTCTATCGAAGACCATAAGTTTACTATTCTCTACATTCACCTTTAGATTCCGTTTCTTACACACAATCCCAAACTCATCCACCAAACCTTGCAGCTCCCCGTCATCTTTTCCAAACACTGCCCTATCTCAACAGGGCCGCTCCAACTTCCAGTGTCCTACCTTGTATCTCATTTATAACTATCTATCTATCTTTATACCTAGGCTGCTTCCCCCAAGGAAAGGGAGGTAGCCGAGACAGGACGACACACTCCCCATTTACTCATCCATTCAAACACATTCATTTGCATCTTAGCCCCAAAGGGGAGAACGGACAGATCCTCACCGCACCACACCGCACAAGGGTCAACTGAGCAATGCAATCAGTGACATCCGCAGCAGGGCCCGACAGCAGAGCTGGTTTACCCCTGCCACATCATAACAGACCCATCCCCTTACCCGCACCTGACCTGACTAGCTGATCAGACCAAATGCGGGAGAATATCCCCTCAGGGCTGCGTCATCATTTATTCATTCACAATTTCTGTCCATTTATTTCTGTCATGCACAGCCACTCTTCCTTGCTCAATAGTCATCCCTCTTGCATCCAGCGCTCTCTTCACACTGTCCATCCATCCTATTCGTGGTCTTCCTCTCAGCCTTACACCTCTCACATCATATCTAGTTATCTTTTTCACCAATCCATATATGACTGAACAACCATGGAGACATGGCAGATCCCTGTTTCAGTCCAACCTTCAAATAGAAAAAAATCACTCAGTTCACTATCCACATGCACTGCAGCTTTGCACCCTCATACATACTCTTCATGGCATTCAGCAACGTCCCAATTACTCCATATATTCTTAATACTTTCCATTCTTTGGTGGTGGCCAGAATCAAGGTCCAATTAGGATGGAGAAATAGAAGAAAGGAAGGACGGGAAGAAGGAGTATTTGTAAGGAGAGTGGAAAAGTTACAAGAGGATGAGAGAAAGGCAGAGTATAAGAGAGAAGTGGAGGAACGATTGGGCAAATATGAATTGAAGCAGTTGAGGGGATATTTACAGAAGAAATATGTGCAGCTTGTGATATGGTGTGTGGGATGAAGAGAAGACGGAGGGGTGTGCAAGGAACAGCGTGGTGAACTAAAGAGGTGAAACAGGCTGTGGCACAAAAGAAGAAAGCATACAATGAATGGATGAGAAATAGGGGCGTGGAAGAAGTTGAGAGGCGGAAGAGAGAGTTATATGTAGAAAGAAAGAGAGAGGTGAAAAGATTAGTAAGAGAGAGTAAGAAGAGAGTGGATGAGGAATTTGGAAGGAATTTGAGTGTAAAGTGGAGGGACTGTAAGAAAATGTTCTGGAAAGAGGTGAAAAGAGTAAGACAGAGTGGAAGTGAAGTTAGCAGGGGAGTGAAAGATAAAAATGGTAGATTACTAGTGGAGAAGGGAGAAAAAGTGAGCAGATGGAGAGAACACTTTAAGGAATTGTTGAACGTAGAGGATGGAAGTAATGCGAGTATAAGTGGCCGGGGAATGGCTGGGAGAAGGAGGGAGGTGAGAAGACAGGAAGAAATCAGTAGGATAAAAGTTGTGGAAGCAATGAAGAAAGTTAAATAGGGGAAAGCCTCAGGAATTAATGGAGTGTGTGGTGAAATGCTGAAGCATGGGGGAGAGATAGTAGTAGAATGGATGTGGAAGATGTGCAGATTGGCCTGGGAGGAAGGTAGAGTCCCGGAGGATTGGAAGTCAGGTATAATTATTCCCTTGTACAAAGGAAAAGGGGAAAAAGAAGTGTGTGGTAATCATAGGGGCATTTGTCTTCTTTGTATAATAGGAAAAGTGTATGGTAGGATACTTATTGACAGAGTCAGAGAAAGAACAGAGAAATTAGTTGGAGAAGAACAGGGAGGCTTTAGGAAGGGAAGAGGTTGTGTAGATCAGATATTCATTCTCAGATCTTTAGTGAAAAAGTTTCTAGAGAAGGGAAAGAAGTTGTATGCGGCTTTCATGGATTTGGAGAAAGCATATGACAGGGTGGATAGACAAGGATTGTGGAAAGTGTTAAGAATATATGGAGTAGATGGGAAGTTGTTGAATGTTGTGAAGAGTAGGTACGATGGTGCGAAGGCTGCAGTGCATGTGGATGGTGAACTAAGTGAATTTTTCTCTTTGAAAGTTGGGTTGAAACAGGGATGTGTCATGTCTCCATGGTTGTTCAAGTTGTACATGGATGGGGTAATAAAAGAGGTACAAGGTAGGGTAGTGGATGTTGGAGTGGCCCTGGTGAGAGAGGACAGTGTTTGGAAACTCCCTGTACTGTTGTTTGCAGATGATACTGTGTTGTTGAGTGAAGACGAAGGGGAGCTGCAAGGCTTGGTGGATGAGTTTGGGAGAGTAAGAAACGGAATCTAAAGGTGAATGTAGGGAAGAGTAAAGTGATGGTCTTTGAGAGAGGTGAAGTCAGTGAATGTACAGCGAGGTTGGATGGTGGGGAATTGGAAAATGTGAGTACGTTTAAGTACTTGGGTAGTGTGATAAGTAAGGATGGAAGTTTGGAGGGTGAAGTGCTTGAAAGGGTACAGCAAGGAAGAAAGGTTGCTGGTTCCTTGCAAGCAGTGATAAGAAACAGGGAAGTGAGCATGGAAGTGAAAAAGTTACTACATGACAGTATTGTGATACCAACTCTAACGTACGGAAGTGATGCTTGGACGTTGTTGGAAGGATACAAGCCAAGAGTGAGAGCAGTGGAAATCAGTTAATTAAGAGGAGCCTGTGGAGTCACATGGAGAGACAGGCTGACGAATGAGGATATAAAGGAGCGTTGTGGTGTGGATGTGGATGTGATAGGAAGCGTTATGAGGAAGACACTCTGGTGGTTTGGCCATGTGAAGAGGATGGAGGGTGAAAGACTGACGAAGAGAGTGTATGTGAGTGAGGTGGAGGGGGGAAGAGGGAGGGTGAGGCCGAGGATGAGATGGAGGGATGGGGTGGAGAGGTATATGAGAGAGGGGTGTGTGAGTTGGGAGCAGGGTAGTGAAATGGCGGGGGACAGGGCGACTTGGAGGCGATTTGTTTGTGGCCACCCCAAACGGGATTGAGGCGTCTGGCAATAGATAGAT